>NC_041709.1:19891014-19938514 GCF_900700375.1 Denticeps clupeoides | reverse complement strand
TTGGGGTTGACCCCGTCCCTCTGGAGCCGGGCCATCACTTCCAGCTTCTTGTAGGTCCTGAGCGCCAGGAGGTGGATGACTCGGTCACGGTACGACCGCTGGGCCACCGCGCTGCAGGCCCCGCTCTTACGGATGGTGTTGGCAGGGTTGATGGGCGCGGAGCGTTTGCGTTCGGGGACTGGGTCCGGGGCGGAGGGCGCCGGCTTTCGCACCTGGACAGTTTTGCCTGTGTAGATGCAAACACACAAAACCATTCTGTCGAGGAGTGCAAAGTACCTAAAAAGGCTGAAGCATTAAAACAAACTAAAACACCAGCGGTAATTCCACATGAAACCTTGAGCTCCTGAAACAGGAGCCCAAAAGCCCCCCTAACTGCCCCGGTCTGACGATATTTGCTCAAACCGCCGTGATGAGAAGCTGTTGTCCCAACCAGCTGCGAGCTGAATGGCAAAATTCTTTTTCCTGATGGCACTAGCCGTGAGCAAAAAAAATCTAAAACCGTTCAAAGGAGATTTAATTAATGCCAAGAAACTTGGTTCCAGGGTGTAATAAATGAAAACGGTCAACAGCAAAGGTTGCCATCGCTTTCATATTTCATTGAATGATACAGTCACACCAACAGGGTGGTCAGTACAGTGCGGCCAGATGGCAGGTTCCGTAAACACGAGTAGATCTTAGTGTCTTTAACGGTCCCGTTACCACTAAGCCTTGAGGTCTGGTTACTTAACACACCTTCACATTTCCTCTCTGCTGGTTATGAAATTCCAAAAGCCACTTACAGGATTAGGGGCAAGTGCGCGGACACACACACACACACACACACACAAAACCACATGCCCTGTACAATAACACGCCAATGCCCTCTCCTCGCCCTAAATGCTGACAGGGCAAACACGTGCTTTCTGCTGTGTCACTGTCTGTGATGTCCCATGGCGACGCCCTTCAGCCACGGTAAAAGCCAAATCCACACGCGGCCGACCAAACCCAGGGTGCAGCGGGAGAGCGTCTTAAAACTACACACTGATGCGTTTTACTGTGGAAGTGAAAACCGAAGCGGTCCCTAGAGTGTTTCAGCACCTGCTAATGTGACTCAGCACAGGAATAGCACTGCGTGTGTGTGTGTGTGTGTGTGTGTGTGTGTGTACACACAGTCTAAATACACACTCAATGCATTCTCAGCACTGATAAGTTATATAAGGAAATAACAACATGTGCTTGTGTGTGTGTGTGAGTGTGTGTGTGTGCGCGTCAAAAAGCGAATATATGTAACAGTGGGGATGATTTGTTTAATTAGAAAATATGTATTTAATAATAACGAGTGAGGAATTGCATTGGGTCACTGAGATTAAATCTTTAACATGCTATAGAGGAGATGGCTCAACATAACACACAGTGCTCATCATTACCGCAAAACCCTCAACAATACAAAGCCAAAAATGCGTGTACAAGTTTTCTCGTGTCCCTCGAGCAGCTGGCAGGTAGAAGACTCGACTTGTCCTGTGCAAACACCCCCCTCTTTTCATTCAACCCCCATTCACTCAGTCAGCCCCTGCAGGCAAATCAAAGCTGCGCAAAGGTCCCAAAAAGCCGATTATTCAGGCTCAGAAGAGAAGTACGGACGACCGCGCGAGCGCATGTGGAAGTTCGTACGCACGTACAGAGTACAGCGTGCGGTCGAACTCATTTGAAAACCTCTCTCGCCGCGGCCCGTCTGCGAACCAGGTGCTCGGCGCTCAGGCCGTACCGAGAAGAGGCACACAGATGTGCGCATCGCCCGGAGACCAGAAACTACGCAACAATCGCACTCAGAAACACGCAAATTCGGTTTCATGCACTCCGAAAGATGTGGAACTTGCCGTTTCGGCCTCAGGTTGCTTAATTCGGGCATAATCAGATAACGCAAAAAAGGCCCACATCCCCCCTCAACAACAATGCAAGCACAGATTAATCGGAGAGGAAAGGCTGATTAGATTATCTTTCTGCGCTGACGACCCTAATCTAGCCACTGCCACTAATGAAATCTTAAGCAGTTTGTGCCGATCTTTACGCAGCAGGGGTAGGAGTAGGACGCGTTATTATCCAGGCAAATACGGCAACCCATCAACTATCCAACCAGACACAAAATAAAGCAATGCAGTCCTTTTTGGGTGAAGATGTGCAACCAATCACGTGACGTGGACACACACACACACAAAAAAGAAATGGAAAAGAAACGTGACGTGGACACACACACAAAAAAAAAAGAAAAGAAAAGAAAGGAGAAGGTCTGCTACTCTAAGACCTGCATTAGCTGGAGGTTCAGCTCCAAAGCTGCTGAATGTTTTTTTTCCACCTGTGGGCGCGGCGCACGTGGAACCTACCTCGATGCTGGCCACCCGGTTTGATAACCTTTGTCCCTCTCTTTCTTGTGTCCTCCTCAGCCTGGGTCATGCGCTCACGTGTCACCTGGTACGAGTCGTTGGTGGCACAGACTGTAATCTTATCCTGGACCGTGCCCAGGGACACCAGGTGGGGACGGCCCGAACTGGTGGGTGGGGAGGGGAGAGGGAAAAATAGTACTGTGATGCTCCATTTTATGATATAATAGGTAATGTGAACATTTTCAATACTTCTAGGGTGTATTGGACAGTTGACTAGGGCAATATACATTTTAGTGCCCTAGATCTTATCGCTCATTACTGTATAAAACTAAGTAGAAGCAGACCTACAGCTCTTCACCACCAAACTGCAAGAATTCCAAAATCCAACACTGATCAACAATACATTGGATCCATAAAGGATATAGGGTGCTACATGCAGCACTAAACGCTGAGGGTGGGGCAGGTCCACTAGTCTAAAGTATGACAAACTGACACAAAAATAACAAAATATGACGTTTAATGACGTTTGCGCATGTGATGTGTTGCCAGGCACAGGTTTAAAACAGGTTAAAATCATCTAGAATGAGCTGTAACTCTTCGTGCAGCTCCCATTTTAAATTCGGAGAATGAAAGGATCACTAAGGATCATTTTCTGGGTGACAGAAGAAGAAAAGATACAGACAAATTTGAAGGAGAAAAAAAAAAAAACAGTGCCTGTGGTGTAATGGCATCCACTGGTGGGGTATGCAGGGACATTGACAGGTAAGGGGACAGAACAGCCGTAAGCGACCGGTAACCGTCTGCTCACCTGGTCGGGTACTGGTGGACGCACTCAAAGCTGCCCTGAGGACTGTCCTTGCCCACGCTGGACAGGTAAAAGTCAAAGTTCTGAGCTCCACCACCTGCATCCGTTCGGGGAATCTTAATTTTCTGCAAGGGGCCATAAAAATAAATAAAAATGCAATAAATACAAATAAATCACAGACGGACGGGCCATTCCTCAGTAAACAAGGTGACAGCGTTACGAGGGGTTTGATCGTCTGGTTTGCGCTCAAAAGCCCTAATTAAGTCCGAAGTGCTGCCTCACACACGAGTGAGAGTATACGTATGAGGCAGAGAGTGATTACAGGCTGAGAGCCCATGTACATAATTTAGGCCGATCTCCGGCTGTTTGGTATGTGCACGTGCGTGCTTTGCCAAATAAAATGTGCAGCGCCAATCTGAAAGCTAAGCCGTTTGGTTTGACCAAAATGATGGCGCATGCAAAGATTTAGATTTAGATCCGATCTCTTCATCTTTTGTTGCTTACAATTCTTTGAAACTGTTGCTGTAGAGCAGCAGGCTGCCACTGGTTGCGGTCTGGCTCACCGGTGAGGAGATATACAGACTATGCGGCATCTGACTGGTAACAGAAGGTTTACCGTGGCCTATCGCGACACAATTGCCGGCTTGTCAAATGAATTTAGGAGCTTTTAGGTGTCCATTTGGATTTTCCATTCATCACGTAAGACAAGGTATAATAACAGGAATAAAACTGCCAGGGGCACCTTGAGGCTGATTTAGTCAGGCCCAGAGTCTGCACTTTAACGTGGTGGTGCGGGTCAAACGGTTGCAGGTCAAAAGGTCAGCCAGGCATTCAGTGGAAGGGAGAGTGCTGTGTGTGCTTAGTCACGAGCCTCCAAATATAACCACCCCCACATACGCCCTGGTTAAGAAAACCAGACTGGCGGTCACACAGGCCCACTGTTTATGGTAATCGGTGGTGGTTAATGGACATTTGGGGTTCCTCCCTGATGGCTTTTTCAGCTCGACACTTCATCTACACCTATATATGCTCACAGGCTGAGAAACGTGGCTGTACGGTAAGTGTAATACAGAAAGAAAATGAATTTGCGATGCTCACCCCCTGAAGACCCTGGAAGTGAATTGTTGGCTGGACGGAGAGAACATTCTGAAAGACAAAACATACACGACGTGAACAATTTTCCACAAATAAAGCGACAGCGGAACGACTTATGCCTAATAAAGCGTGATAAAACAGAGCTTTGAAAAACGGGACTGACTCATTTTATTGGGCAATATTATTTCCACTGAGTGCATGGCTGCGATGCGCCATTCTCAATACACCCAGCAGCCAACATGATGAAAATAGAGGCGACATGAATATTCCTGACATAACGACAATATGCTGAGCGACATATTGCCTACAGTTTCACACCAACGTCCAGAACAGACTGCGCTAGCTCTGGAAGCTGAATTAGAGCACTGGACATTTCCTCTGTAGTAGCTTGCAGAACCAGCTCAGTGTTTCACAACCCGCAGCTCCTTCCATGTGTGTATACACACACACACACACACACACACTTGTGGCACACTCGCACGGAGCAGGCACACACATGTGAAAAGCCCTGATCACATTTCAGAGCCCGGCCAGCCTACTGACAAATCAGCACGTAAGAGGGGCGGGGGGGGACTCGAGTGACAGAGGGAGACGGGTTCGTGCAGGATTTGGTGCTTTGCGTTTTAACACAAACGCCGGCACTTAACCCGCGTCTTCCAACACCAGTCTTAGTGCGCGGGCAGGTAAATAAAAAAAATAAAATAAAACTTATAAAAAAGGGTTTGACGTGGGTCCTCACCTGTAAAACCTCCGTAAATCCCCCCCAGCCCCCAACACGCCGTCTGTTGTGTCTTATTGCCAGAGAGATTCGTAATGATTAACAAGAAGGGACGATGCAGCAGGGATTGTGTGTGTGTGTGTGTGTGTGTGTGTTACTGTAAAACTCTGCCCACATCGAGCACGACACCTCCAGTCTGAAGCAGTCCCACACAGTCGGAACACACCCGTGCGACCCCGCCTGAGACGAATAATCAGAGGGGGAAACTTCCACCCGGCCATTCCCCTCCTCGCTCCTCTCAAACGTCCTGCACCGTTGGACCGAACGGTTTGATTTTTAACACTCGTGGGGTTTTTTTTTGTAATAGTTTTAAATTCTACATGACGAGTGCTGATGTGCAGTGCTTGGAAATTCTGTCATGGCCAAAATAGGTTTTAGCTTCTTTATTATAAAAAAATATATATACATAGAAATGTATAGTAGTTGGACATATAAAATCACTCATGAAGCAAAAAGGAACACATGGACAATCCGGTCAGATAAGAAGGAACTTGAGACATTAGTATTTAACGAGGCAGACGTTATTGAACGCAACTCTGACGCAGGGCCGTGACACCAGAGGAAGTGACGTCACCACCACTGCGAGTGAAGCCAGTGGGGGGATTTTATTTTTATTTTTTTAAGTTACTGTGGAAAAGCTTCTGAAACGAGGCCCTGCCTGGGTTCAGCGAGGTGAGAGTGGGTGTCCCGTCACCCCCACACCTCCTGGCGTGAAGCCCGGCCACAGACAGCCGCTCCTTCGTGGGCTTCTTCCAGCTCCCGGCAGACGTCGATCTCTACGCGGCCCCGAGGTCGGGCTGACGCCGGGAGACCGTGAGCGGCGGCACGTCGCGGTGAAAGCCGGACCTTTCCCCCGAACTCCGGGCGGCCTGGGGTCGGCACGTAGAGACGTGACGCCCGGGTACACCGCCTGGCTGGGAAACGCCGACCGATCGAAGGGTCCGAAGTGCAGCTTTAACGCGAGAAGGCAACTTTAAACCGAATAAAGGGCCGCTCGAGGCTGTTAAAGCCCCGCAAGGGCGACGCGGGAGGCGGAAAAGCGTCCAGAAAGTTCCCCCCTCGGCCACCGATCCGGCGGGTTTGGGTGGGAACCCCGTGAGAGAAATTTCACGCCGGACAGCTTTGGGGGGGACGAGGGGGTATTTCTGGCGGCCACGATCGGGCCGCGTCACGTCCCACGTCTCCGGCGTTCACTCTGTTTAACCAGAAGTAACGGCGACGTGCGCCGCACAGTACTAGTTCCCAGCGCCGCGTCGCCGGGTCTTCCGTGGGGAGGAGGGGGTCGCCTTTTCAGCCGGAATAAAAACCCGGCGACGCGGAACGCGCACTTGCGGTCCTGAGGGGGGATATTCAGCCGCCTGACACCTTTTCCGGACCCAGTGCGTGGCACTGCGGGCTCCTGTCCACGGCGCAGCCGGCCGGAAAACTTTCCCAAAGTCCGCCGAAACGCCCCCGATCCCACTCACCTTGCTGCCGAGGTGGCTCTCCACGGCCCGTATGGCGGTCTCCGTCAGCTTGACGTGCAACACCGACACCCTGTCGCCATTGCGCTGGCCGCAGCTTAATCCGTAGCTCCCTTCCTCCGAGAGAGCCGCCATGTTTACCAGCCCTCCACCATCGTCCCCTCTGACGGCGGCCAGTAGAGCGGCTCGGCGCTGCGCAGCGTCGGGGGCGGGGCTACGCGGGGCCGACCTGCCCAGGCGGCGTCTGATTGGCCCCGCCGGCCGCGCGTCGCTGTAACCAGAACTGGCGACTATTCTGGTTTCAAACGAGCCGCGGGTTTCAGCGGCGAGAATCGGACACGTTCGGGTTATTTTTGTTGCCCGTGATGCAATTTGCGTTTGTGCTCAACATACGAAACAGAAGCGACTAACACTTCGGCATGGGACAATTTATCGGTGTACAGAATATCGCGGTACGAATTTCAAGAGTTCAACATTTTTTTACACGAATAGTTCAATTAAATGGCCATGTCATGGTCAGCTCGGTGTTTTAACTATTTCTTAGCTATTTCTATTTTCTACTCAGAATCTGTTTTCTGAGAGACTGACAGTTAAAGACTGTCTGTGTTTCAGGCTATCACATTATGTCTAAAGTATTTGGATGTAAGTATTTTACATAAAAATATGTAACAATACGTAAAAATACGTAAGTGGTTGTCTAGCGATTAAGGAAGCGGCCCTGTAATCCCCGAGCGCCTGTGATGGTTAAAAGCAGAGGACACATTTTGTTGTGTCACTGTGTGCGGTGCTGCAGCATCCCAAGTAGAGAATCCCAGACAGCCCTCTCCCCAGCCACCTCCACCAGCTCCTCCAGCAGGACCCCAAGGTGTTCCCAGACCAGGCTGGAGATATAATTTCTCCAGCATGTCCTGGGTCGAACCAGGGGCCTTCTGCCGGAAGGGCATGCCCAAAAAAACCCAGGGAGGCTTCCAGGAGGCATCCTGACCAGATGCCCGAACCACCTCAACTGGCTCCTCTTGATGTGGAGGAGCAGCGGTTCTACTCTGAGTCCCTCCCGAATGTCTGAGCTCCTCAACCTATTTCTAAGGCTGTGCCCGGCCACCCTACGGAGGAAACTCATTTTGGTCTCTTGTATCCGCGATCTCGTTCATTCGGTCATTATCCAAAGCTCATAGGTGAGGATTGGGACATAGATTGACCTCCCTCTTCACCACCACAGATCAGTTCAGTGTCCGCATCACTGCGGACGCTGGCCAAATCTGCCTGTCGATCTCCTGCTCCCTTATTCCCTCACTAGTGAACTCGTGAACAACGCCTCCACTCCAGGCAGCACCACTCTCCCGACCCGGAGTTGGCAAGCCACCCTTTTCTGGTCGAGAAACATGGTCTCAGATTTGAAGGTGCTGATCCTCATCCCAGCCGCTTCACACTCGGCTGCAAACCTACCCTGCAAGAGCTGAAGGTCAGAGCCTGATGAAGCTAGGAGGACCACATCATCTGCAAAAAGCAGAGACGAGATTCTCCTGCCACCAAAATCGACACCCTCCACATCATGGCTGTGCCTAGAAATTCTGTCCATATAGGTTATAAACAGAACCGGTGACAAAGGGCAGCCCTGGCAGAGTCCAACCCTCACCAGGAACAGGTCCGACTAACTGTCGGCTATGCGGACCAATCCTCTGGTACAGGAACTGAATGGCTCTTAACAAAAGGCCATCCACCCCATACTCCTTGAGCTCCCCCCATAAGGTACCCACGGAGACACGGTCATAAGCCTTCTCCAAATCCACAAAACACATGTGGATTGGTTGGGCAAACTCCCATGCCCCCTCCATCACCCTAGCAAGGGTAAAGATCTGGTCTTTGCCAGGATGAAGACCACATTGCTCCTCCTCAATGTTCAGTACCTTGGAGTACACCTTTCCAGGGAGGCTGAGGAGTGTGTTCCCTCTATAGTTGGAACACAGCCTCTGGTCCCCTTTCTTAAAAACGGGGACCACCACCCCAGTCTGCCACTCCACCGGGACTGCCCCCAATGTCCATGCCATGTTGCAGAGACATGTCAACCATGACAGCCCTACAACATCCATGTCATCCATCCCCGGGGCTCCGCTGCTGTGTAGCTGTATGACTACCTTAGAAACTTCTGCTCCTGAGATCAGACAGTCCATACCCAGGCATCCCAGCTCTGGTTCCTCATCAGAATGCGTGTTGGTGGGATTGAGGAGCTCTTCAAAGTATTCCTTCTACCGTCCAACTATAGCCCCAGTCAATGTCAGCAGCTCCCCATCCCCACTGTAAACAATGTGAGCGAGTTGTTGCCTTCCTCTCCTGAGGTGCCAAATGGTTTGCCAGAACCTCTTTGGAGCCGATCGGTAGTCTTCCTCCATAGCCTCACAAAACTCCTCCCAAGCCTGAGATTTTCCCTCGGCAACTGCCACTGCTGCACCCCTCTTGGCCGTCCAGTACCTGTCTGCTGCTTATGGAGAATGACAGACCAGTCATGCTCTGTAGGCCTCCTTCTTCAGCCTGATGGCTCCCCTAACCAGCGGCACTGGCCACCTTGCGACCACAGCTAGCAAAAGCCACCTAAACAATCGCAGAGCGGAACAAGGTCCATTCCGACTCAATGTCCCTCACTGCTCTCAGGACGCGGTCAAAGCTCTGCCGGAGGTGGGAATTGAAAACCATCTTGACAGGTTCTTCTGCCAGGCATTCCCGGCAGACCCTCACTATACGTTTGGGTCTGCCAGGTCATCGTGGCATCTTCCCCTGCCATCTGATCCAACTCACCACCAGGTGGTGATCAGTTGACAGCTCTGCTCATCTCTTCACCCGAGTGTCCAAAACATATGGTAGCCGGTCAGATGATATGACCACAAAGTCAATCATCGACCTGCGACATAGGCTGCCCTGGTACCAAGTATACAAATGGGCATCCTTATGTTCGAACATGGTGTGCATTATGGCCAAACTGCGGCTTGCACAGAAGTTCAATAACAAAACA
Organism: Denticeps clupeoides; assembly: GCF_900700375.1. Taxonomy (NCBI): domain Eukaryota; kingdom Metazoa; phylum Chordata; class Actinopteri; order Clupeiformes; family Denticipitidae; genus Denticeps; species Denticeps clupeoides. The sequence continues at coordinate 19,929,006 of NC_041709.1, read as the reverse complement.
CCATTTGAGTTCAGATCTGGCGGGCCATTCTTCCCAATCATGCCCCTCCAGGTCATGCTGTTATTGCCCATGTGAGCATTGAAGTCCCCCAGCAGGACAATGGAGTCCCTAGTCAGAGCACTATCTAGGTGGGCACTGTGCTTTGCTCAGTGGCACCTTAGCTGTTGGGGATTCGAACCCACAACCTTCTGATTACGGTACCACTTCCTTTTATCCTCTTGGCCAACCACTGTGGAAATGTTTAAACCAACTCATCGCATCTGCAGCCAGATGAATCCTGCCACTGTCATCCCGACACATGTATGACAGCAAAGATATGTCCTTTAACAGGTAATATCAGTAACATTTGGATCACAAGGCTTGTACAGTAAGGCGTATACATGGTGGGTGCATTGCTCCATGCCTTTCCCTTCATACCCCGACAGGTCGGTCACTCTGGAACAGGAGAAATCTGGACCTTTTCCCACTGCGCCACACTCCAATATTTGTGGCCCCTACAATTATCCTCACTAACAATAGGCCTGCTTGTGGCCACACAGCTATTTAGTCCCAACCCTCTTTGTTCTGCACATGCTTTTACTTTTAGAAATATTTTCATGGCGCGTTATTAAACATAATTGTGGCTTCACAACCTTGATCCCGATCACATTCAGTGTATGGCAATTCCCTGGAAAATGAAACCAAAATTCTAAAAATAATTCTGCAATATTTGCACCTTTACTTGTACTTAGATGTGTACTTAGATGTGTACTTAGATTACTTACTTGCAGATATTTGAAACACAATTACCTCTCGCGATGTAAAAGTTTTACTATTGTCAATGAAATTCAAAGCAAATTATTATCATAACCCACACATTCAAAGTTCAGTTTAAATATGTTAAATTAAATAGTGCTTCAGTCGTAATTAAAATATTCAGACAATGCGCCACATTTCAACTCTTAGTACTGGCTGTCATATGTTAAACTCAGCAGCACTCGTGTAGCTTTTAGATGGGTGACGTTGTTGTCTCCTGCATCACGTCCTGTGCATCACACCATCTTGATCATTTTAGTTGCATATATCGGTATTGCATAAACATTATTTTATTGAAGTGCTGCACAGTTTTGACACCCATTATACATTGAAATATTTGGTGCAATAGTTTTGTCTGAATGCTTGTAGACTTTATTGTGGAAGTTTGTTTTAAAAAGTGAGACTAGTTTTCTGTGTTCCGGGGCAAGTTTTCCAACTGCTTGTACTACATACATGTCACACTTGCTCATAGTCTTGACCACTGGTTATGGGAATAAAGTAAAAAATGCTTAATCCATGTCACGGTGGCAGGTGATGGAGTCCATCCTGGGAGATTAAGGGCAGGGTAGGGACTTGCCCTAGGGCGGAGCCCACCGCAGTTTTGTTAATAAAGCATTGGAAACTTCTTAAACCCATTTTATTTATTTCAGTGATCGCTTGATGCAGCCAACAGTTTCGCCAGTTAGGATCAGACATCTCCAACATATGAATCACTCGCAGTAATGTGCAGATTACACTGAAATCCACACTTTTTGGCAGGGCAGAGCAGTTTTGCCGTTTAAGTTTACTGATCGTTTTTGGTCTAACAGGGGGCTCATTTCGACGATGAAAATTCAATATAGTATCCATACCAACAACTTGCAGATTAGTTTTTTTGTCTGTAAGTGCTAACGGAAGAATTTTTCCTGTTGGATGAAATCCAGGTGCCTGGTAACTGTTGGTGGACTGCACTGTGGCGGCAGCACATGGCCATTATCCAGCTGCTCTATCTCTGAGCTTTGACTGTGGGGTAATTGCGGAGTGCTTGGTGTGTTGCACTGGCCTGGGTGTGGAAGGGTCCTGCATGAGTCCTTCAGATTACTTGAGGTGCCACACCCAGACTGGTCTGTGACTGATGACTGACTGTACTATTGTTGTTGTTGTTGCTTTTTGATGCCTGTCTGTGGGATTTCAGAGCAGCTCTCATCTCCTCTCTTCCGATATCCACCAACACCACACAGAAATGTCGCCTGTGACATTTAGCTAACATATTGTTAATGAAGCATTGTGTGTTTAAGTGAACTGATGTAATTCAAGTGAAGTGGAGCATGCATGAGGATATGCAGAGGTTCCTCTACTTAATCAGAACGATGGTCACAGTATTGTCAGACGACCCAACCTGTCTGGGTATTTTGACTCTTCTAATCCCCAGTGAACATATCTGACTATTAAATAAGGTTTCATGGGAGGACCTCTGGTGCTGACCTTTTATAGGGCGTGGTTAGGATTCTGCCTGCCTGCCTATGTCTAGCGTGGTGAGTAATACAGCGTACAGCAGATCCTATCCTGTCCCGCTCTGATTCTATCTGCTTTTCAGATGCATTCACCTGCCAAACAGGGCACAGAGCCCTTTAAAACCACAACTGGATGGTTAATTGCACATTGCCATTTAATGACACATGAGCTGTCTGTAGACATTAATAATTTCTAGTGTGTTCAACCATATTCTTTTTTCTAACGGGAAGATGATTGAGCTATGAAGCCAACATTCATAAACTCATTTCTTGAGTCTCCTGTCTTAGCCAGGAAAACTAATTTCATATTGTGATTTTTATGAGAAGTTGCAATAAACATTAGAATTATTTTTATATAATATCATGCAAATGCAAATATAATTGTAAGTAGAGAGATTAAAAAAATGACAAAGGAACTTTTACATCTTGGGTAAGGTGTAAGGTAAGACAAAGATAATCTATGGGCTAGCAATGCAATACAAAGAAGGGTGCACCTTGCAAGTTACAACACATGGATGGGGTGTGGGTGAACATTAAAAAAAAAGTCAGAGGAACAAGAAATAAACAGAGAGACAAGAAAGCTTGAATTGCAACACACACTTCCAGTTAGGAAAATTCTCAGCATCTCTGTTTACATTTCCTGCCCTGAACCCAGATTACATTAACATCAACTTTACAGTAGAGCACGTGGGGTGGAAATGGGAGGGTTAAGACATTCATCCACAACAAACACAGAACCCCCATCCAAGGCCCTTATTCTTTTTTTTTTATTATTTATGCTCAGTTATGAGACAAGTTCGCCCCAGAGAGGACATCCTTAACTGAGAAATTCCTCTTTCTTTCTCACTTTCTTTTCCAACATTGACAACCGTGGCCCTCTCTCTTGGTAATACCTGGTATTTAAAGTCCTTGAAAAGGCAGAGGAGGTTAATGATTGAGCTGGCCAGTGAAAGCCACGACTCTTATCACATTCGAACAGCCTCCGGGCCTTTATCTCCTGTCTGACATTACTGCTGTTGCCAGTCACTTGTTCGGTTCTCTATTTTTTTTTTAACATTGTGCACACACATTTTCTCCAGTGAGGTCAGTAATGTGACAGTTGGCACACTTTATTGCTTTAATTGTGTTTAAATAGATTAAATGAACGTCTAAATACATGATTTTGAGGACAAGATATCATTCATATTATTTTCTCTTCGCTATGTTTCCTTGATTTTTTCCTTCCTCATTTCATGCATTAATGGACCATGGTTGGGTGCAGCATTAAAAAAGGAAAACATGAATGGTCGCTAGCACTGGTCCAGCGGCATGTCTGGCCAGTGAGACAACTCTCCCCTTGCCCACTGCAGCAGATGATGCCCACAAGCTATAGGCAGGTGGGCGGGTGGTTGATCAGGTAACGGTTTAGGTATCTTCCCTCCAGCTCCCGTGCCCTAAGGCCCCTGGTCTGGTCCTGTGTGATAAGCTGGGAGCAGAAGCTGGTAAGGGCTGGCATCTGTGCACACAAGCCTCCATACAGCTCAGAGGTACAGTAGTACACCCCCCCCCCCCACCATCTGGCACTCTTTTCATAAGGATGCGTGAAGGTTGGCATGGTGTAGAACTTGGGGTGCAGGGTTGCCACCAGTGTCCCAAGTATCTCTGTGCCAACTCCTGGGCAACATCGATGGCAAAGATATAGTCCACCTCTCCCTGGGCTTGACTCTGAATGGTGGATGCCAGCATGTCCATATGGTGCTTGGCCAACCAATCCCAGCCCGGCATCTCTGCCACGGGCACTGCCTTCAGTGTATGCCGCTCTCTCAGATCTGGTGGTGGGTTCAGTAGCTGTGGGCTGTCTGTCAGGATCAAGTAGGTGAAACTTGGTGCATGAACTAGAGTTGAGCAGTGTGCAAGAAACGCTGCAGGAACCTGGCATAGCTCCCCACAGCAAGGACCACCAACCCTACCCGAGGTGAGACGGGTGAGAATTGAACGCTCATCGTCTCCCCACACTATAGGCACATCCCAAGGTGTCATGACCCAAAGGGTGAGCAAGGGTGGCTGGGGCCATGAGACTCATGGTCACAATTGTCATGAGGCTTTGGATTAATTATAATTAACAATTTTTGATATTCTTTGCTTGTCTAAGGTCAAAAGTGTCCTCAGGATATACTTAAATAAAAAATGTGACATGTGTGGGTTTAAATCGTCCTCTATGAATATGGGATCTGTCAGCCATCAGGATTCTCTTCTTTAAGATTCAGTTAACAACCAAGCGGTTTTATCTTGTTTTAGCTTTTTAGGTAAATCCTTACACCAGCGAACAAGACCCACACATTGAACTTTGCTTTGCAATGGTTTGAGAATAGTGCCCCGAGTGTAAGATTTGAATAGTTTTACATGAATCAGTTATTTTAAATGAACTCGAGTAACATGATATTTAGTCTTGATTATAAATGTATTAGACACCAACCCGTTAATAGCACAGCATTGTGCATGGCTCTTTTCTACATAAACTAATGATGTACATGCTAATGAATCATTTTATTTGTTGGATCCTTACACAGCACCCCTGCAAGCAGCAGACGAACCAGGAACAGCTTCTTCCAGTTGACCTGCTGAAGCCTGTGAGGAGAGAATGGCCAGCAGCTCAGTGCATTCAGGAATCCGACCCATCGTGCAATCAACAGGCTCACCCACATGACTGGAAATGTAAAAAAAACAGTACCTTGGGGGAATGTGGTGTTGTTCAGGAATTACACAGTTGTAAATATTACCCACCCTGCAAGTGGCTGCTGCACATAACAAACTGAATCTCTGGCAAGATATAGCACACACATATTTAAAATTAGACGACTGGAACTTATGTTTATGGTTTAAATACATTGGATATAAAAATACCAGGATGTAAATAAGACCCCTTCCCACCTTTAATGTACCCTATAACCTTTTCAATTGAACTGCAACACAAACTATGTAAAAAAAAATATGTAAAAGTACAACTTGGTTGCATGAGTGTTCACACCCTTAAACTAATAGACAATTTTGAAGGGAATTGGTGCAAAAAATCATGTTAAATCATGATGCAAGGTGGAGGAGATTAGGAACAGTTCCAAATATCATTTGCCTTTTGCCCAAAACCTTCAGGTGTGTGCTAGAAAGCTGAAGATGAAGTAGAATTTCAGCTTTCAAAATGACAACGAGCCCAGCATACATCCACATTAACAAAAAATAATGGCTTCACCAGAAGAAAATGAAAGGTTTACATAAGTCCAAGAAAAAAGGTCAGGTCTCCACTTTTTGTTAAGTACATAACTCCACAGGTGTTCATTCATAGTTTTGATGCCTTCAGTGAGAATCTACCAATGTAAATGGTCATGAAAATAAAGAAAACACATTGAATGAGAAGGTGTGTCCAAACTTTTGGCCTGTACTGTACGTTCATTAACATGCTGTTTCAAATTGCAATTCAACAGCCAAACATTAACAACATGCACATACTTAGCCAGAGCTGGTAGATGCCCACAGTGCATATTTCATGTGTGCATTTTGAGCACCCAAGGCTCTTTCAGGCACCAGAATCCCACACAGGGCGCTGGGTTTTTCGGAGTGTCTGCTACCTCTCTGGGGGGTGAGCGAGCGAGAAGGAGGGCTTGCAGCCAATGCGAAACATGCAAGGAATGTTCTTTTCAGACAACGACAGGACTCAAACTGAGGCTCAGTTTCGGCATTGTCCTAATTTTCAGGAGGTCTCATGTGAAGCAGCCAGAGCAATCAGTTTTTCATGGTTGAAGCCACATGTCAACAGCATAAGAGGGAGAGAACTGTGGAAAAAAAGTTACAGAGGGAAAGTGGGGTCAGTGGTGGCCTAGCAGTTAAGGACGCGGCCCCGTAATCAGAAGGTTGCCGGTTCGAATCCTGATCTGCCAAGGTGCCACTGAGGTGCCACTGAGCAAAGCACCGTCCCCACACACTGCTCCCCGGGCGCTGCTCACTGCAGCCATGACAGGTGGGCAAATCTCACTGTGTGCACCATGTGCTGTGTTGCTGTGTATCACATGTGAAAATCACTTCACTTTAAGTGAGTCAGAGCAAAGGAAACTAAATATAAAAATAGCTGAATTAAATACCAAAGAAAATCAAGATTGACCTGAGGGTTGTCTGGACTGGATCAGAGCCATAGTTCTCTTTGTGTCTCTATCAGTTTAGGATGTTTTATAGTTCAGAAATTGCCCGTCTCCTCCCTTGGGGAATGCTGCTACTCTGTTATGGAATGTCGTCTTTTTTCTTTCTTATCCCACTTTCCCATCTGACGTAAGTAATCAGCCCTATGGCAGTCTTCCATAGCTTCCTGACGTGGAAAGGAAAAATAGACAGAAAGGCAGAAAGAAAGGTGAAGGTGTCTGTATTATTACTCATGAGCATGTTAACATGCAAGCAGTGTTGTTATCGTCAACGATGACGATGACGAAATCATTTCGTTGACGTCACTTTTTTTCATGACGATAACGAGACGGTGAAGAGATAAACACTGCTCTTTGATGACTAAAACATGACGAGACTTGTGTGAGTTTTCGTTGACGAGACGAGAATGGACGAAAATGTTAGTGGGTGGTCTGTCAGACGTTTCAAATGCATGACATTTCTGCTTATTGTGCGTGTAAATTAAGGGTGTACTCACACTAGGCGGTTTGAACCGTGTCCGAGTGCGTTTGACCACCAAAGCGCGGCTTGTTTGGCTAGTGTGAGTGCTCCGAGCCGTGCCCGGGCGCGGTTCGTTTAGCCGGCCCTGGCCCGGTTGGAAGAGGTGCGGTTCGTATGAAGTGTTAGAGCTAACCGTACTGAAGCACGGAACAGTACGCGTGATGTCACGTTTTTGCGACGTTCCAAAACCAACATGGCGGGGAAAGGGTCGCTTTGGTCTACTGCAGAGGTGCAATGTTTATTGGAAATTTGGGCAGATGAGAGCATACAACAACAGCTGGACAAAACGCATAAAACGATCGACTCCATTGAGATCAGCGAGAGCGCCGCTTTCTGTTTAAGCTGAAACCCCGCCCACCATAATGACGTAAGCGTGCTCCGGCACGAATGCTGAAAGCATATGTGAGTTCAGGCCAGAGTGGCAGTGGGGAGGGGGGGTGTATTTTAAATATAACCCAGCATATAATAAAACAGAGTGTATTGTGAAGGAAGACGGTGACAAATGAGGCCACAAAGTAGGCGGAAAAAATACGACTAACCTTAAGCGGCACCTGAAGGCTCACCACAAGGATATTTTTTCGAAGGTAAGTTACAAGTTCTGTTAACATATAGTATAGCCTACGTAACGTTACAATGTTACTCGACAATCGGCTCGTGATAAATTTTATAGTAAGCTTATAAATTAGTACGTTTAGTACTAGTAGGAGTAGGAGTAGTAGGAGTAGTACATACTCCTGCCGCAAATGGGCTGCTAACTTCAGGCTAAAGTTAGCTTTTGTTACGCTAACGTCAGTTCATTGTGTGTGTGTGTGTTACTTTAGCCATGTTTACATTCAGTGACGGTGTGGTCATCTCTTTGTGTGTCTATGTTCTGTCAGCGTGTAACTTGATATGTTAAACAGGTCGAGTTATTGTTATACGTAGAGTCTGCTAGCTTCAGTCTAAAAGCCACAAGTGACCTCTACTGTCCTAACCATGACCTGTGCGCTCACAGTCAAATTACACACACACTCACACACACACACACACACACACACACACACACACACACAGTACAGATACAATATAATTTGGCTGCTGCTCAGAATGAAAGATCAGAAAGTTTTAGTACAGGGCCAGTTAATAAACTATGTATTTTTGTTTTGCTTGTTTGAGACTTAAGATAGAGTGAGATTTAAGACCATTCTATTTTCTTAACGTGGTAGTATTTTGAGTATTTTTCATAGTATTTTAAGTATTTTTATGGTATACCTACATTTGATTGTTTTGTATTCACCTGTAATCCTTTACAGGACATGTATGTTGTATACAGAGATAGAGTAATTGTATCCCTTCTTTGTTTTTTCCTCAACCAGATCCCAGAGACCAGAACTCCTAAAGAGAAACCTGGTGGTCCAAAGAACAACAGGGCACAGTCATCTATCCCAGCAGCCTTCGCCGCAGCATCCAAATATAAGTCAGACTCCCTGGAACAACGTGCCAAAGAACAGGCGATCGCTCTTTGGAATCTTTAATTCTTTTATTACATTGTTTGCACAAGTTAAAGATAGAGTGGGGTTGTATGATGTCTGTTTTTACAAATAATATGCATCTTAATTACACTGGCAGACAAGGCCAAGTTGAGCATATGTGTTCCTCATCCATCACTCATATTTTGGGCATGTGTATATTCATTGTACTTTAGCAAATTCTGAGAAATAAAGCCGCAATTGTTGAAGTAGAATGTTTTTGTTTTTGGCTTTTTTGGAGTAATGAACATTGATTCCACTGTTACCACTTTATCTGTGTGTAATGCACAATCATTAGATCAGAAAGTATTTGCAGTTGGGTGGAAACTTTATACGTCTAAAAACCATTCCTTTATTATTGTTATTATTGGTGAAAATAGCTGATCTGCAAGCTCACAATGTGTTGAACTTATAGATCTGCTTCTATTTTCACAACTTATGTGTGACACTGCCCAGCAGAAATCCCCAATACTTATTGACCTAAATTAATTTGTTAAAAGACTATACTTTTTTTCCTTTTTTTGACTAAAACTAGACTAAAACCTTTTTGAGTTTTTGTCGACTAAAACTGGACTAAAACTATCACATATAGAAGTGACTAAAATTTGACTAAAACTAATAAACATTTTAGTCCAAAAGACTAAGACTAAATCTAGGTTGTCAAAAACAACACTGCATGCAAGAGGTAAAACGAAGGAAAGGTTGCTGACATGTAGGTCATGTGAAAGACCTTTAGGACAACTTTTACCCCCAGGCATTCTGGCTCCTCAATACCACGCTTCCCCTAAGATCATCCACATCACCTCAAACACCTCCGAAGACTTATATCATCTACAGAACTCTTACAAAGCATTTTTTTTTTTGCAAACTGCATATAACAAACTGAACAACAGGATTGCTCCACAACCATAAATAAATGTCTCGCCACCTCCTACTGTGCTGCTGTATTATTATTAACATCACCATATCATATCATGTCATGGATTGGGGGCACCTGGGGACACACCTGGGCCCAATCTGGAGGGCGCCATTATAAGGCGCTGTGGTTCCGCCCATCGGGGCTGTGACATTTTTTTTTTAACCGACTTCCTTATGTGTGTAGTTTTTCAGTTCTGGCAATTGCCACAGGCCTGCGGGTTTGTTTTTGTTCTCCCCCTTTGTTTCCCCTGTTTTTGGCCATCGAGCCTGGTTTTGTTTCCTTGTTTAATAAATCACTATTCCCAGTATGTCCTGCCTCTGCCCTTCCTTTCACCGTCAGCTCGCGGACGTGACAATATTGCTGTTACTTGTCTGTTTGGTTTGTCTAGTTTGTCTCAACCTGCACTATATTATGGGTCGATGCACAATGTCCTTTGTCATGTTTTTGTGTTGAGTGTTATTCCATTTGCACTATGTCTTTTTGCACACTGTTAATCCCTGAAGCCTCGCAAACTCATCTCTGTGTATTTGTATATGGTGAGATGATAATAAAGTTGACTTTGACTGTAACTTGAAAGTGTAGCAGCATTCTCTTTCTTGTCTGATGAATGCTGTTAACTCCCGGCTTTTGTTGGTGTGTTATTATTTCTGTTGCTCAGAACACATCTTTATAAAAAGAGATTAAAATGGGAGGGTCCCAATGATTGACAGCTCTCAGATTCTTCCTCAATCTGGATGATTTCATACAGCATCTGTCAATAGATCACATCCATAGACATAATTAATGATCAACAGGCCTAGTATAGCCTAGTCTTAAAAAAATGGAGGGCCAGGGGTCATTATACATTTGGAATAGCATAATAAATAAAAAAACAGCCACATCTGACCAAAAATGTAACCATTTCTGAAATCTAATATGAAGAAAGATTGAGGGGGCATCTAACAGCATCTGAATGTCACTGCATTCACTGGATCATGAAGACACAGTGCATATAGAAAGTATTCACAGTGCATCACTTTTTGTTATGTTGTAGTGTATTGGGAACACCACAATTTAATGTATATTTTGTGAATAGAAAATGTACATGTGTGCTATTGTTCCAGTTCCTAATCGAAAGGGCCAGCAAGAGTGTGTGGGGTAGAGAAGCCACGCAAGGTTCACATTTTTTCTTCTGTGTGCCATGTGTTGTAAATAAATGGAAGGAAAACCCTTATCTGTGGAGTATATTGCACCTTATGTGTATATCCACAACAACATCCTTATTACAAAATGGATTAAATTAATTTTTTCTCAGAATTCTACACACAACACCCCATAATGGCAAATTTATTACAAATAAAAAAACTGAGAAAGCACATAAATAAGTACTCACAGCCTTTGCCATGAAGCTCAAAATTGAGCTCAGGTTCAGGCATCCTGTTTCAGATGTTTCTGCATCTTAATTGGAGGCGACCTTTGGAAAATACAGTTGATTGGACATAATTTCGAAAGGCACACACCTGTCTATATAAGGAAGTCAAAAGATTTGTCTGTAGACCTCCGAGAGGTTGTCTCGATGTACAAATCGTGGGGAAGGTTACAGAAGATTCTGCTGCTTTGAAAGTTCCAATTAGCACAGTGGCCTCCATCATCTGTGGACCATCAAGTGAAAGAGGTTCAAAACCACCAGGACTCTTACTAGAGCTGGCCAGCCACCTAAACTGAGTGATTAGGGAAGAAGGTTCTTAGTCAGGTAGGTGACCAAGAACCCGATGGTCACTCTGACAGATCTGCAGAGGTTCTCAGTGGACATAGGAGATGGCTACACCAACGCTTCCCATCCAAACCTGTTGGAGCTTAAGAGGTGCTGCAAAGAGGAATGGTGTGCCAAGCTTGTGGCATCAAATCATTTTTAATCATTTATCTCATATCAAAGCCTCTCATTGCTCTAGTTCGGAGTGCCTAAACTTCAGACCATCACATGACTGCGAGGCTGTAAAGCAGACTGTTAATTCAGCAATGTCTGGTCTGGCAGCCTATTTATCCGGGTTTGTCAGCAATTCTTGTAATTAGGAGCTGATTGAAAGCAGGAATACATGCTACATGACCACGTGTGCACTCACCCACACTCAAATCCTTGTGTGGTTATGTTTAACAATGTAATACTGCACTAGTCAGAAATATTATACTCTACAGCTTTCTGGAAAATGATTTACAACAATACTACTATAGTATTGTTGTATCGCTCGCTCACCCCCCAGAGAGGTAGCAGACACTCCGAAAAACCCAGCGCCCTGTGTGGGATTCTGGTGCCTGAAAGAGCCTTGGGTGCTCAAAATGCACACATGAAATATGCACTGTGGGCATCTACCAGCTCTGGCTAAGTATGTCTGTCAGTGTGAGTGTGTTCAGTACCACTATAAATGAATGAACAATACATTTCAAGGTAAAGCACAGTGGCTCCCATTCGTAACTGAGAAAGGTTGTCCTCCTGGACTGGCCATCATCATGATCTGGACAGATCATCTGGACACAGACCTGAAACCATAATATAGAAAAATGGATGAATAACCAATCAATCTGTATGTCATGTTGGCTGTGTGTAAGCTGGCTCTTAAGTGTAAACTGTAAGTGTAAACTGTAAATTGTATATCATGTTGGCTGTGTTCCTGTCCTGTTTCTGTTTCCATGATAGTCTCATCAGCAAGAACAATGAGTTAGTGTAGAAAGAGGAGGTGCAATGACTGATGGACTGGTGTATGGTCAACCATCTATTTCTGAATGTGAACAAAGGATATGATTGTTGACTTCAGAAGACAAGGGAGGGACCACTCTCCACTGACCATCGACAGTTCTTGTGTGGCGATTGTCAAGAACACAAAGTTCCTCGGTGTTCATCTACAGTACAACCTCTCCTGGAATCTCAACACCAGCTCACCACCCATCCTCACCAACTTTTATAGTGCGACTATCTGACCAACTGCATCACTGTTTGGTTTGGGAACTGCACCATATTGGACTGCAAGCTCCTACAGCGGATATTGAGGACAGCTGAGAAGATCATCGGAGTCTCTCTTCCCTCCATAATGGACATATACCAAACACGCTGCTTCAGGAAAGCCACCAGCATTGTGAAGGAAACTACACAACATTTACATGCACTCTTCACCCTCCTACCATCGGAAAAAGGTACCGAAGCATTCGGGCCCTCACTGCCAGACTCTGCAACAGCTTCATCCCACAGGCCATCAGACAACTGGACTCTCAGGGACTCTTCCCCTCTGGTCTGACACACTCATACACACACCCTACCTCTGTTCTATTGAATAACATTATCTGTCTGTAAGATCATCTATTTATGCATACCATTCCATATTGCACAGCAGTATTTGTACTATTTTACTTTGCACATTTATTAATTTCACTAGTTTAGCGCCGTCTGTGTCATTGTTGTCTACATGTTTTTGTGAAATGTTACTCTGCATGTGTCCCGTTTGCACCTTATGTAGCACACGTCGGTGACGGTGTCGCACACATGCACATTATGTCAGAATGTAACTTTGTCTAAGCGTTGTAATGTAGCACCAGGTTCCGGAGAAATGTTATTTTGTTTAACTATTTGCTGTCTAACATGCATATAGCTGAAATGACGATAAAGCTCAACTTCAAAATAAAATCCAAGTAAGAAACCATGGGTGAATATCAGATTCCCTGTTCATTCCCTTGTATTATGATTGGCTGAGAGCTGAATCATAGGTGGAACTGGAACATAGAACTAAATGTGCAGCTTTTTAGTGCTGCAACAATTGTAGTGCAGTTGCAATATACTGAAGGTGGCGATGCACCAGTGCTGATGTTTCTGACACCTTTAAACCTTTAATGTGGTCACATGAATTTTAAGAGAGATTCTAAAATAATTTTTGTCATTTTATAATCCATGATACTCAGATATGCTTTCTTCAGGGAAGAAATTGGGAATGACAAAATGTACATTTTTTCAATGCATAGGCGTCAGAATCACTAGATGGTGCTATAGTCCATGGAAACGCCATAGCACGTTCATTTCCCCTAATGGACCACTCACGTCAGCCTTTCCCAGAAGGGACAATTCATTATTCATGTGACACGGCATATCGGGCTACTCTCTCATTCTGCGTGAGTATGTGTGCATGGTAAAGAATGTTCATTACACACTAAAAGCAGCACGACACACACATAGACAAGCATATTCACAAAGTAATTAACTTGCAAGGTAACTTTAATGGTTATAACAATAAAACTCCAGAGAAATTTCAGTAATACAGAATCTCTGTAAACTGTTCATCTCTGCTTCGAACAGAAGAATCAGAGCAAAGAAAAAATATATGTAAAGACATTTTTTTACGCTCCATTGAAGGATGAGTAAATAACAAATGGTCTAAATGCTGTCATATCTGTCCGTCTTCCCGTCTGTCTCTCTCATTGCTTCTCCCCATCTTCGCTGCCAGAGAGCAGGTACGTCATCATTAAGAAGTGATGTATTTGCGGTTGTAGAATCGATTTCCTTGACTTGATGGTCTTGAAAACCACTTTAGGTGTACCAGTGCACTATTGGAAATGTCCACCATCCAGCAGTTCATTTCATAAGCCAGTCGGATGTGTATGTTTGAACCTGGGAGACACACAAGTACTTTTTTCCCCCCCCTGAAACTGAAAAGATGAAGCATATATTTTTGGAACAGATTTTAGAATGATAAATCCCCCCAAAATGCAAGACTTGAATGTAAGAGAAGATTTGTAATGTGTAGCATTTCTTGGGGGGAAAAAACCCCCCCACATATTTTCATTTGTCAATGTATGAGAATGTGACTTAAGCAAGCCCAGACAGTCAACAAGAACAAACATATTTAGTCTTCAGCACGACGACAGAGCAGGGTTTATTTTTTTTAAATAAATGGCTTCAAGCGTACATCATAAATATAATTCTCAAACATAGAATATGCTAGTAGATGATATAAATATGGTATCAGCACAGCCTACGAGAGGGCTCAGCTAAATCTAGCTTTTGTGTGGTCAAATATCATTTAAAGATAAGGACATTTATTCGATAAATAGATTGATTGAACTAAACCCAGGACATTGGGCGTGGCTGTGGTGGTAGGGGGGGTCATATATACTAGAGCAGAAATATTTGTTGGCATGAACAACAAGGCATTCTTACAAAAATAAACAGTCTTTATCTAATGCACATTGAAATATAAAATGAATACACACTCAATATTTACGTGTAGATTTTCTGGAAAATTTTAAATATACTTCAGATTTAAGATATATATATTTGGGGGGGGTGTAAATAATGGCACAGCGTGTAAGAATGAGGAACAGGAGATAAAAGTCGATTCAACATAACCTTTCACTCCCTGAGATCATGGCATCTTTGCAAACCTTTACTTTAGTCTGAGAAATGAGTGGACTCGACATTTTATGAGAATGGATGAGGAAAAGGCAATTTCACTGTTGAAATTTGCAGCAGATTGCCCTACAGGCTTCAACAGAAATATTTAAAAAATATCAGAAACATTTTGTTTTGCTTGATTTAAAACCGTAATTACAATGCAGAACGACATGTCAAGCACAGTTAGAAGTTAGTCTTTCAAAATACACTCTTTATAGAATCTAGTTTATCGTTGTCTGATTCTTTTAAAATGGCATGCAGCAATATGGGATGAGAGTGATCTCAGCACGAACCAGAGGGGTTGAGCTCCATGGCAGCTAGTTCTCATTTCAGGCAGTGTTTAAGTTCATGTTCATTTTTGGCTTCTATTTTTTTCTTCCAAACATTTTGCTACATTGAAAGTTAAAATGGTACAAGTCAGCATTTGCTAACTGGTGCCAGTCTGTATTTGGTACACACAAATTTCCACCAACCACAATTGAGTTTCCAGCTCAACTGTGAAGATGCTGAATGAGTCGTAAATGCGGCAGATATTCTCTTGCTGATTATGAAAAAAAAACTATACATAATCAGCAGGGGGTCAGAATCGAAAAGAAGACACACCCTAAATGGAAATGGAAGCTTTGTGTGATAACCTTCCTTCGAATAAAATTTGAACACACCAGTCTGCATTCTACAGCTACAGGGACATGCTACACATCACACATCAAAGGCAAGCTAATGCGTTCTAATAGAAAACACTGTAAAACAGCCAATTTTTTGGTTACAGGAAACTCCATTAGTGATACTGAGCTGGGGCTAATATTTAATTCCACCTTGCAACCACAAGAGGGCGCACACAGAGCCTCATACAGATATTGAGCCACTGGAAGAATGTCCCTCAACTACACTGAACTTGGAGGGCACACACTGATGAAGAATTAAAATCCATTGCAGACCATGACATGTGAACAAACTAAATTGGATCTCGATAAAACCATTGTTTGCTGTGTTCTGACTTTTGACAGTCGTATAGACAAACTCGCAGAGAGACAGACTGACGGACAAAGGCAGACCCAGGCCGGAATGTTGTGTGATGAAAATAAATAAGCTTGTATGCAAGAACACTTCACTGCTTTTCTTATTTGGTTTTCATTCTCTTACCTTTCCACTACCGGTTTAACTGTATCAGATGCTGGCCTGTTACTCTTATGTCTGTGAAGATTCTCAGTCATCCAGGTGAATTTGTCTGAGAGTTGAGTCGTGGCAACTGGACTTTCTTTCTTTCATGTAGACACCTTTCATTCTGCATCCACAGAACTTTGTCAATCTGAGGGTAGTTGGTTTGTGCCCACAAATTTGAACTACCCACAGATTGACAAAGTTCTGTGGATGCAGAATGAAAGGTGTCTACTTGAAAGAAAGAAAGTCCAGTTGCCATTACTCAACTCTCAGACCCGTTATGCTTATTGTTATCCTTATTCATTTTGCATTCTTGCGCATTTGCTCCTCAGTGGTGACCAGTCATTCTTCTGCAAGTCTGTCTGGAAACGGCTGCATTTAATCCCCATTAAATCTCTTTATGAAATTTTACGACGGTGTAAATGAAACCATCCTGGCAGCTAAATATCCCAGAGAAGAAGAGATGGTTCCCACTGATTTTCTATAATCTTCTCGTTTTACATTTCTCTACAACATCTCCCTGTTTCAAACAACATACACACACCCCCCCCCCCCCCCCCCCCCCCAACATGCCCCCCCTCCTTCCTCTCGATGGACTCATTGTGACGTCTCAGACAGCATGTTGTAAAACGCCTGCAGCAGGCGTTCATCTCTGTGCTGGTAGGCGTGGCTGTTGACATTGCTATAGAAGCTCTCTTCGGGCTCAAGCTTGAGCCGTTCAATGGCCTGATGCAGCCTCTCCTCTGGGATACCTTCCACATTCCCCCTTTCCCTCTCTCTCTGCCTCTCCATCTCCTCCTTTCGCCGTTTCTTCATCTCTTGCTCCCGTTCACTCTCCATCTCCTCCTCTCTCTCACGCTCCATTTGTCTCTGCATCTCTTGCACCTTTTCCCTCTCCAACTGCCTCTCCAGCTCTAGCTCAATCGCTTTCTCCATCTCTAGCTCTTCTGCTTCTTCCCTCCCACGGGCGGAGGAGGTGGCGGGCCATTGTGGAACCACCGGGCTCTGTCGGTTGAAGGCTGATTGGAGAAGACGAAGCAGAGCCAGTGATGGAGGGGAAGAGGTGGAGGAAGACAACGACACTTTCTCTACTGGGGCAGGGACGGGTGGTGACCCCTGTGCTGGCTGTGCTTTCTGCGGGGGCTTCTGAGTGGGGGAATCCTGAAGACAGAAAAGGATTAACATACAGTGAGACGAGCATTAACACAGGGTACATTTTGGATGCCTAAAGTTATTTCACTCACCACCAGTTTCAGTGTCATGATATTTCAATGAAATTAAATTCAATTAAAAGAGAATAAGGCCATAATACCTTTATCTGAGTTACATAGGTCTCCTTTCTTCTTAAAATTGTACACTGTACATTGCCAGTCTTGCATTCGGTGTTACATGTTCAATTTCACTGGTAACCATTCTCATCTGTGCCATGCCCTAGCCATAGCAGGTCATGGCCACTAGGCGCCACCTTTTGCACACAGGACTTCTTAACTGCTTATGCGATCATCTTCTTATGATCCCCTATTATGAAATGTTGAATTTGTGTCAGCGTTTTTCCAGAAAAAAATAAAATGAACCCACTGTTCTATAATGTCAGAACTAAATTAAACATTTTTGCATTCAATCGTCAAGCAATTGGAATGCTTCACACATTTGGAAGTCGTGACAGTCAGTGGAGTGACTTTTTTTGGGGAGCGGTGGGAAATTCTCTGGGCAGAAAAAGCATGAGAAACAGGAGGTAACCTTTCCCCTTATGTCGTCAAAAAGACATTCCAGATCAGACCATCTGAGATGCCGCTCTCTGAATGGTGAAACAGAATGGCCAAAGCACTCTTTATACACATCACCATTTCTAGCCACTGCAGGGCCAACTCGTAATAATGTTAAATAATCTCACAAAGTTAAATTTTCATAATAGGGGACCTTTAACTAGAAGTCTCACTTATGTCCCATTATCTTTTAGTTGTCTTTTTTCGCTGTTTTTATATGACATGCATGTTAATTTCTTTTTGGTTCTGTTTCTTTTGTTTAAATATTTTCAACTCTTCAATATGAAAGAAACAGAAGACCACTTTCATAACTGAATATCTGATTAATATGCTGAAAATCAATCAATATGCTGATTTCCCTAACTCTGACTAACAAGTTTCACCACCAATTACTGACACAGTAGCCATGTTAGAAATGGTAGTGCTAAACCTACACTCTCCAAAGGCATATGATTGGTTGAGTGAAATTCAATCAGTATTCAGAAATAGAAATGTCATTTTGGTAAAGCTGTAACTGTACGAGGCTAAAAATAAAAAACATGAACACAGACCTGCATCATGGCTTCCATGCGCTCCACACCACGGCGGTCATTCTGCACCGCATTATATGGAGTGTAGACTCTTGGCTGCTTCATGTGCTCCGGCCGCTCTGATGTTCCATGAAGGATCAGTTTCCAGCTTACAATCTGGCCCTCGTTCTCCATGTGTCCAGACTACAGAGAGATTGTAGACATTGAGAAACAATGAGGCACGCCATATGTTGCTTGCAAGGAAGCCAGAACAAAAAATAGATCTGGAAAGAATTAGGAATAGAAAATGTGATTTTGTGTTCACTCACCGTGTCAGTGATTTTAAGGGTCCAGGTTCCAGAAGGGTCCTCACCCCAGGTGTGCACAGACATGAAATCCCAGTTTCTGAAGCCGTTAGCAGAAGTGTCTCTTTCTCTTTCTGCCAGCAACACTGTACTGGTGCCTGAGCAGAACAAGCACAACTGTCAGCGTGTATTAAACACGTGATTCATATTTATTGTCAAGGTCCTTAAAACAAGTGTATGTGCACGTGTGTGTGTACCTGATGGTGACGTCAGTGTGATGTGAAGGTCTCCTCGGCGGGTGTACTCTATGCTGGCCTCCACCTGTACATGCTCCAGGAACTTGACTGCATTTTCTTGACCAGCACATGCTTTAGTGGGGATCTCAATGGTGATTTCACCCGCAGCCTTTAAAGGTCTAATACACAAACACACATCTTCTGTTAATGTGGGAGCACATTTAATGAAAAGGCAGCACTCTCTGGAATCTTATCCAATTATGGTCTATGTTCAGAGCATCTAGTCCAGTTTTGGTCAGTTGAATACACACACACACACACACACACAGGAGTGGCTTCACTACCAATTACATCATATGTACTGTACATATAAATGTACTGACAATTTTTTTGTAAATGGACTAGAACAATATAAATACAGCGATTTTAACTCCAGCACGGATGGCCTTTGGACTGTAACAGATGTTGGTCTTTTAACAGTAGGAAGCACTAAAAAGATGAATGTGTAATGTGTGTCAGACATAGTGGCCTTTGACCTTTTGGTTTATTATGTGTCTCCCATGTTACATTATCATGTGTTTCCTGTGACACGCCATCAGAGAGAATTAATCCCACAAGTTAGCTGAAGTCACATCTGTTCAGGTACTTTCTCTCATCCACTCTTTGCCCGCCTCTCTCTCACCACATTATCCTAATCATCTCCACGCATACACAGAAACAAACAGCTCTAACTTGCACTTGCATGATTAATTTTGCTGTAAGACAGCAGATGGCCTGTGATGGGAAAGAATTTATCTCTGTCTGTGTGCGGGGCAGTGAGAGAAAGACAAAGTATATCTAGCTGTAGGTTTTAATTCTGTGCACTGCGGATGTTATCCATACCGCCAGAATGCAGTTTAGCAAGACTAAAGGGAACTTTAGGGAATCTCTGTCTTTGTGTGCTTATCTGAATTTTTGTTTCCACATCTGGGTAATGCGGTACACACATACACACACACACACACACACACACACACACACACACACACACACAAACACACACACACAAACACACAAACACACCTTGGTTGGAAACTCTCATCTCTGACGATGCACTGCTTCTTCTCAGGTACGTGTTTCCAGGTTGCAGGGTCAGCTAAGTCCACCAGGGCTTTGGCATTCAGAAGGCCAAAGCCAAAGCGACTGTTTACCATAAGCCCCGCCCCATTGCGCTTCCAGCCAGGGTTGTTGGCCAGAGGGTCAAACTCTGAGGTCCAGACAACCAGGTGTTGCAGGTCCCTCCAGGTGAGATTGGGACTGAAGATGAATGAATCAAGATGAATCAACATACTATGAATAGCTCCAAAATTTGTAGATGCTCTGTAAAAAAATGGCATTGTGGGTAATGTGTAAAATATATGCCTACTTCTGTTCCAAAGCAAGTGCGAATATCCCAGCAGCCAGCGGAGCGGAAGCTGAGGTCCCTGTGTGCGTCTCTGTGCACTCGTTATGCAGATCAGCGCTGGTCTGTAGAGGCAGGAAGTCAGGAAACAACTTAGAATGGCATATATTTAACAAAGGTTAAAAAAAAAAAAAAAAAAGCGATACAAGCTTTAAAAATAAAATTCAACTGAACTGAGCGGGATATTGCACCACCGCTATACATTATGAATTAGAAAAATGGCTGCATTAGGCATCACTGCATGGAAAGATGATTGTGTTTTCGACCCATCTGAGACCACACTGGCTCCATAGGAGAGTCAACAGTGACTCGTCAGTGAGTCATACTCACTCAACATTGATCTGCCATGAACACCCACAGGGAAAAGGGACTTCATTGGCTCACAACAAATCAATCCTCTTTTAAAGTGTGTGTGATGAAGACCAGGAACTCCCTGCTACGTAAGATTCAGGGGAAAATAAGGTCCCTAGGCAGCTTAGAAGGTGCATTTTAAACAATATTTGGATATAAAGAAGGTGGCTGAATTACAAACGAAACAGAGAACTTCAGCACTCGATGCGTTGGTTCTTTGCAGGTTGAAAGGCGATTTAAAATCTTTTCATAAACAAGCATGCAGAACAATTTAAAGTACAATGTGAACAGATTTTAGAACAGAGCAATAGGTGATGGCACAGTGACTAAGAAACTGTAAAAGACTATAAAAAAGAATTACGCTTATTTTGTTAATTCACTTCAATGTGTATTTTATACTCACTGTCCACATTTATTTACACTTCTGAAATTATGTCAATTAATTAAAAAATGTTTTTAGACATGAGGTGTCACGAGGAATATTTTACACTTTGGAAACCCACCAGTCAGCCCTATTCCATTTATAAATGTTGGGCTGCTTGTATCATTTTTTTTTTTTTTTAATAAATAGTGATGTTAGGAGCTCATGAAAGAAACATCAGTCATCCTGGATCTAGAGCGATGGAGCTGTAACTCACAATTCTCTGGTCAGTATAATCTCCACTGCTGTAGGCTGTAGCAAGGGTGGAGGAGCATTTCTCAGCGTACCACGGTGACAGACCCTGCTGCGAGGCGCTGCTGATGGAGATGGTGTAGATGCTGTCAGTGTAGCCATCACAGTCACAGTTGTCACCCTGGCGACCACCATTTCCTGATGCCCACACAAAGATGGAGCCCTTACCACCCCGACCCTAGTGAAACAAACACACACACACATAATAAGTCAGTGAATTGTGTCATCAGGGTGAGCAAGACAGGCGGCACCAGACAATTTAAGTCAATCAGAGAATCTACATTTCACAACAGGACTCTTTTTGAAATTTACTGAACCTTGCGGCCAAAGTTTCTGTGTTTCTGAAAGCTTGAGATCATTTCTGTCTCATGAACAAAAGTTTACCAAGAATTTTCATTTGGTTCAGTTCATTTACTTTTATTTCAGTTTCCGAAAATTCTGTTAATTCTAAAAAGGTTAAGAAAAGTATTTTTAAATATAGAGGTGGTTTCACATGTATAATATATTTGTCATAAAGTTATTAATCTAGATCCTGGGACAGTTAAAACCATGTCCATGTATGAGAGTCTGACACTTGTTTGCACCTTCTGGATGCCGTACTCAAAGGCCTTCTGCGCCAATCTGCCAGGTCCCTCCACAGTTTTTCCATCATCATTGGGACCCCAACTGGCACTGTAGATGTCCACATGATCAGGGTTGAAGCCAATGGAACTCGCCTCAATCGCATCTGTCACAATACCGTCCAGCATCCGGATACCTGGAACACATGAAAAAACGCTCATTTTAAATAATTACACACTCCAGCTGGAAACTACTGGTGTATTGAATGAACTCTCAATAATACAACATTTTCTATGTACTTTTTATGCTGTGTCTCTGTGTTCTCACAATTAGTCCTCACAAAGCATTCATATCCCCATTAAACACAGACACGGAAATGTTCACCTGAGACCCACCAATAAACTCACCCCACATTCGTTCATATGCTCTTACCTCCAACTTTAGAGCTGTAGGCAACACCGACTCCACATTTGTTGTTGTCTGCTTGCATGGCGATCTCACCTGCGCACCTAGTTCCATGCCTGAACACACACACACACACACACACGCTCTGTTAAATTTCGTCACATATTCTAATATTCTACACAGCTACGGATACAGAACAGGGTAGAGACAAGTGCTTGAGATTCACACTTGCTTTGCTTCACAGTGCATTATGAATGTGTTCATGAAGGAGAGGGCCAGCCGCTCCAATTACAGGCCCACAGTCAAAAGCCCTTTCCCCCTTTGTGGTACCCTTTTCGGATATAAGTGAGTGCGTTATGTAAAAAGCAATTAGAGAACCAGCACCACAAGTACATAGATAACAAAGAATGCCTAATATAAGGAGCATGTGTGACGGAGAGAGCAGGATGTGTGTGTGTGTGTGTGTGTGTGTGTGTGTTTTTAACAGCTGGCAGGGAATGAGTCATGCTATGAAAAGGCTTTGTCCGTGAGTGGGAAAGATGGAGGACAGGATGATGAATATTTTCCACAGCCCTGCTATAATTGCTACGCTCCTCTGTATGTGGTCAGATTGCAAATGAGACCAAGGGTCCGACCCTCTATCACAAACCCAGCGGACGTCTACAATGTCCACCTTTTTCATTTAACTGCATACTTAGACCAAGAAATCTTGGAATCTGACAGCTACTATTGCTCAGAGTTCCGAAATCTTGGAATACGACAAGGAAGGGTGTCCATCACGATTTAGAGTCTTATAAGGAATATCTTAAAATAAAATGTACAGCTGGCCTTTCATAAAATCAAGAAATAATACATTTATGAATTACGAGCTTGTAGGCTACAAATGGAACCTTGCATCAGAAAAAAAAGCATCTTAATCAGATATTAAGAAAAAATGTGAAGGTCTTTGTATTATATTTTATATTCCATGTAATTCACATTGTTTTGTAATCACAAGAAAAAAAATAAGAAGAGATTTGACTCCCATGTCATGCAGATCAGGATTCATTACATAACAAAGTAGCCCTACAGCACCACGCCAGGGTCTAGAGAGGAGACATATTGCGCTGCAGACTCGCTTGCACGTTTACGGCTCCGGCCTGGACCGCCAGCCTCCATTCTGATCTTGTTATGCAATAGGCATGAGGGACGTCGTGTCATGGAGAGGTCGATTTCACACATCTACGAATACACACTCACGGTGGCACTCCTAGAAAGTCATGCAAAAACGTGCAAACCTTCTCTTTGTGCCATTTAACAGTTGATGTACAATACGCAGTTACAAAATAACATTTATTTTTGTTTGTGTACCACCTTGCGCATGTACTGGGAGACTAATTTAATTCATGAATCATCCAATGTGATGAGAGGAGACAGTTTTCTCCACTTGTTTAGTTTTATTAGAAATAAGAGTGGAAGATGTAATCAGAACACATCAGCCATCCAGCAGATCAGCCAAACACACTCGCCCCCACAAACTAACTTATGTACAGTTGAGGGGAAAAAAAAACCCCACATAGAAACACCAGTCACTTTGCCTAAAATTAGGTTCTCCACAGGTTATAAAAGCATGATTGGCTAAACATATTCCACTGGAGAAGAGAACAGACTTATGAGAACATGCATATTAACTGTCTCTGTTTCACCTCTGGATGAATTCACAAAATTCAAGATAATCTGTTTGTGGTGGACATACCATGTCAGTTTTTCTTTTAATAATCTCCCAAAGTGTGTCTCTTCTCGAGTAATGAATGCATTCTTTCAAGGCCCATGGTTTTCATCTGATCCTCCGGTCATGGCCTTCACTGGGGAAAGACCCAGGTTCAAATCCCACTTGTCCCTGAGCAAGATACTTAACCCTGAGTGTCTCCAGGGGGGGGACTGTCCCTGTAACTACTGATTGTAAGTCGCTCTAGATATGGGCGTCTGATAAATGCTGTAAATGTAGATAAATGTAAATCTTTTGCATTTGTGGGTTATTATTTCAAAAGCACACAAAAACAGATATTACACTTGATTGCTTCTTCTCACCGTCTCCCTCTCACTTTCTCTCTCTCGCTCGCTCGCTCACACCGCACACCCACACAGGTGTTACGCTTGATTCAGTCCCACTTAGGCAGAAATGTTGTTTTTATGCGACAAATCACAGGGGGAAACCGGTTCTATTTTAGAAAGAGGCTGCTCTGTTTTCCGGGGAACATTTCATTATGCAAAAACCACGCAGTGGAATTCCTTTTTTGCTTTCACGGCTCTGAGTGCCAGCAATGAGCAATGTCATCAGAGCACTAGATTAACTTTAAATTGGACCGCGTCCCGGTGCAACTCCCAGACATCTGCCTTGCATGAGTGTACACGAACCCTCAGCCAGGTCATTTCGGAAGGCTCACACCCCAGGTCTGGCATTGTACAGGAATTAGAAATGAAATTGTCCATTTAGCCTCATTGGAGGAGGCACAGGCACATGAATAAACTGCAGATTAAAAGCGACTGACTCACTTGTTCTCGTTGGTGGAGTCGTAGCGGGGAAACGGGTCGGGGTCGTTGTCGTTGAAATCATAGCTGGCTGCGGGATCCTTGGGTGCAGGGTGGAGTGAAAGGTGGAGAAATGGAAAGGGAGAGAAGAGCAAAGATCAGGTTAATTGTGACATGATGTCAATATTGCCTTGACTTTGGTTTCTGTTTAAAATTTTGCAACAGAATGTGGATCAACTTATTTATGGTTTCATATTTCTTTTCACATAACAATCATAGACATACACGTCACAAGTAAAAAAAATATGTCTCAATTATCTTTAACCATCACTCTTGGTTTGGGATTTGATCCCGCAAACATTTTTGCACACAAGGAAAAACTCCAAAGAAAAAAACTTTGAGAAAAAAGGGAGTAAGGAATTCTTGGGACGGAGTAAGTTTATAATGGTCAACCCCTTCCAGGTAGGGTAGTCCAACATGGTGAATCAGAGAAATGATCGGTCCATGTTTGAAGGTACTGGACAGGACAGGACAACTAGTCCAGTGTCATGGTCCACAGTGTGTCATTAATGGTGACACACACACACAGCCTTCAGACAGTCCAGGATTCTCAGGTAAATACAATCAGGAGCAAGTGCCATTTGCACCCAACCATGCGTTGTGGGTCTTTAAAATTCTCTTGTTTTTGCGTGACATTTTATATGCCATTTTCTGTTTATATTCATGTAATCATCATGCTGAAGATTAAACTAAGTTCCTTAGCAGATTTGTAGAAGGCTAGTTCTAAAAAGCTGTTTGCAAGCCTATGTTTGTGATCAACAGATGCACTAATTGTTGTAATGTGATATTATTTGATACCGTTGTTTGATCTTCAAAGGTAAGGCTAGCCTAGGGCTGCTGGTGCCACCATCCATGCCTATAGAAATGCCTCAGAGAAAATCAACTGGATATGACAGAACTGTTTAGTCGAGCTTTCTCTCACGTGCTTCTGCCACATGGACGATTCAAGGTCAAAACTTAAACTGAAAATTAAACTGCCACCAGTGCCTAAAAAAACATATAAATGTGTAGTTTACAAATGAGCAGAGCATGAACTGGATCGTCTGTCAGCCAGTTGCACCTTAGGTGTACAGCAGTTGATAAGAGAGAACCTCCCAAGGTCTCACGCCAGTATACCCCAGTGTGCAGTGTGTTTTCTCTGCATGTAAACGGTCCCATTGTGTGTGGAGTGGTGCCTCTCAGAGCGATCTGGGTCACACATCTAACCCAGTTTTTACCATAATTCTACACAGCTCTGTCTGTGCCGCTAACAGATTAATTGGCTCAGAGCTTCTCTGGCTAAGTAGCAAAGGATGCAGCCTGGTCGCCATGGAAACAGCTGCATGAACAAATGGTGGAGGTTGCTGCGGCAACGGGGGGGGGGGGCTTACATAGTTAGGGTAAATATCCGTGTGGTTCCATTCCAGTCCGTCGTCCAGAACGGTGATGACCACGCCCTTTCCTGTGATTCCCTTCTTCCACACGGGAATGACATGGAGGTCCAGCTTAGGCAGGGAGGGAGACGTACGAGTGTCTTGCTAAAATAAAAAGGAGAGAGAAAAAGGGAAATGATGAGGCTGTGTGTGTGTGTGTGTGTGTGTGTGTGTGTGTACTTGATTATGCTTGAAAACACTGCACACAAAAGGAAAGTCACTTCACTTTAAAGGGCATTTTTATTGCGGCCAGGGGGGAAACGCAGGGTTACTTTATCTCAGAAATTGACCTTTGTGTTTGTCAGGACTGGATTGTTGGGCTGTTTGGGTGCATTGTCCCTGCTGGACGGCTCTCCAAACTGAGCGGTCGCCGTTTAGAGATTACAGCAGGAATGGCTGAGGTAGATAACAGTAGGCTCATGCTACGGACACGGTGATTAATACGGACCAGTAGACGGGTCATTAATGAGTCCCGTTAAAATAAATAAATAATATATCACTTTAAGAGCAACTATACCGGCAATTATATAGACAAGACTGTAGAAACGCCACTAATAGGATTTTACATGCAATAGTCAAACAGGCATCAGCTTGTCTGAGAGAAATAATTTGGATATTAAATTAGAAAATAAGAGGGAAAACGAATGTTTCAGAAAGCAAAGGAGGATGTTGTTAGTAGCATTGTTGCTTTGGCTTAAGACATTTCCAGGGCCTGATGGGTCGGTCCCATTCACCTGAAAATATGGACAGATGAGGTTTTAGAGAGGTTTTTGTCGTTTGTCGTTCTCCTCCACATACACGCAACTGAAGAATGACTGACAGCTCTGGCCTCAGTGGGAGACCAGGGGAGGGGCAGATCTATACACATCACTTGGACATCAGGTTGTCTACGTCAGCTTCAGCTGCGTAGATCTGCGTCTGAGTGTGTGTGTGTGTGTGTGTCCAGAACAACACACCTTGACAAACGGAAATGCTTCAACCAAACAAGTAAGCAGCGCGAACAAAGCAAGGACCGTGGTCCGGAAACCCAGTTTATCAAATCGCCCCGAAACGACCGAGTGACCAGGATGCAGAATCCACACGGACCGGGGCGTTGGGAAGCAGCCTGGATAGAGGCGGAGTGGCAAAACGAACAATTCAATTTAGTGATGGATAAACCGGCCCCCGGGCTGGAAAACTAATCCCCGCCCTCATATTTTTATGCGCCGCAATGTCGGATCGGACCAAACGATTTGTTGGGAAGGAGCCGTTCGGAAACGTCTCGGCTCCGTTGCGCTGATGAATCTGGCCGGAAACCTCCAGACTCACCAGATACCACTGCTGGTTCCACATGGGATCGTCAAACATCTTGTCGATGGAGCAGGTCTCGCACTTGTCGCCTAGAGACGCCCGCTTGCTCCGCCTTTTCTCGTACTGCTGCTCCGCCCACGACACCTGGACAGGAAACATTTCAGTCAGACACGTTGCTCATAACACCACGTATCCCGTTCAGGCGACCAGGCCGATAAACAAGAAGAGAGACAAGAGCGGACAGTGCGCCTCATACCCTGTCATCCTCAGACAGCCGCTTGGTGACGTGTTCTGCGCTTCGTTTGGACCTGCCGGGATGGTTCTGGTGCCGGAACAAGTAGAGGTTCTCCAGAGCCCCGATCTGTCGGAGGACGAGGACATCATATTCATATGAATATATCCACCTGTTAACCCCTGACGTCCCAGCTCATCTCCACCACGTCGGTTCCCGTCGGTTTGACTCAGAAGCCGAACGCAGCTTTGGAATCCGCGAGTGGGGAACACGAGGAACGCGTCCAACTCCCGAAATCATATCTGCTCCCAGGGTCGTGCTTCTCACTTTCCCCGCCATGCATAATAAACGCGGGATGAAGACTCTCCTCCTCTTCCTCCTCCTCCTCCTCCGTCTCTTACCTGTCGGATGAGCTCGTAGTCCAGCTCCCGGGCGATTTCCCGGGCGGCGTCCAGCCCCCCCGGGACCTCCACGGCCCACTCGTTCAGGTACTGGCGCTCCCCGCCACGCGTGGATCCGGGGGTCGGGAGAACGCCGGACACCAGCATCGCCACCACAGCGAGACATCTTGCTTCCATTTCAGTCCACCCGGAAAAAAGAAAAAAAAAAAACGAAAAAAAAATGTCGAAATTAAAAAATAAGATCAAATAATCAAATAGAATATATATATTTTTTAAAAAATGTGTTGGGTCCTCAACACGCGCTCCTATCGCCGGGTTATCGTTTCACTGAAGGTGCGTGGAAAGCTACAGGAGCTCGGAGGGTGGGGGGGGGTCCGTCAGACGTCACGGTGCGTCGCCCTCTGACGTCAGCAGCCTCGCGTCTACCTGGGACGCGATGCCCCCGCGGGTCCCGGGGGTGGGACGCTCGCTAAAAATAACCGGTCCGTTCGTTCGGTTTGACTCAGAAGCCGAACGCAGCTTTGGAATCCGCGAGTGGGGAACACGAGGAACGCGTCCAACTCCCGTGTTTTTTTTTTTTTTTTAAAGCGCGACCGCGGGGCGTGTTCGCTGACGTCACATGCAGCAGGTGCTCCGGATTTGCAGAAACAAATGCAAACTAGACACAGGGCGACAAAACCCCGCTTGCTGGGTTCTCTGTACATCCCATATGGTCTAGCGGTTAGGATTCCTGGTTTTCACCCAGGCGGCCCGGGTTCGACTCCCGGTATGGGAATGAACCCCTATTATTATAGTATTTCATATAGTGTATTCACTATATAGTAAATACATCCATACACTGATATATTATCATATTGCTGCTGCTTGTCTGCCTGGTTTGTCTAGTTTGTCTCCACCTGCGCAATGTCCTTTGTCGTGTTTCTGTGTATTGTGTGTCATGTCTTTTTGCACGACTCTCTGTACTTGTACTTGTATATGGTGGGATGGCAATAAAGTTGACTTTGACTTGACTGGCTTCACGATTTTATCTGTGACAAGATCACGTGATGGCTGCAGCCCAACGCCGTGGGTTCAGCACCACGGACAGCGCGCACGCCTCCAGTCCTGACTTGTGGGACGAGGGTCGGTGTGGGACTTCACCGACCCCTCGAACAACCCGGACCACCCGTAAAATGACACGCTGTCCGGCACAGTGACGTCAGGCCACGCCCCTAATCCCTCCACGCTCAATTACAGCGTCGGCGCCCCGACGCAGAGGAGGGAGGAGCGATGGAGTGTCGTGGAGATGGAGCGCTCTGTGAAGGATGAATGCAGGCCATTCTGGCGAGGCTGTCTCTGTTTACCCTGCAGTCCATCCTCTGTCCATTCCGATAAGAGAGACGAGCCTGACTGGCGAGTGGAGCCCTGACTGCTGTGGGTGCGGAATCAAATGGGTCTTCAACAAATTTTCTGAAGCAACTGCATCAACTGCATCAAAGGCATAATCACTGAAAATAGCTTCTTTATTCTTAATACTGTCAAGCATCAACCTAGGTTGTTAAAATGTGTTATATAAATAAAGATTCAAGACTGGTTTATTGACAGTACAACAGTATACCGCATATTGAAATACTGCTTCGCACAAACCCCCCCATAGTGCAATCGTAAAAGAAAGAAAAAATATACATGTATATACACTCTAAACGAAACTATACTAACTAAAACTAAAATTTAAATACTGTACAGGCTTTTAAAAAGAAATCTTTCATTTTCTGTCATGTGGTGTATTTATTTACTCTGAACCGGTACTGTTTAATCCCTGCAGTAATGTACTGTTCCATATGATACAACCGGTATCATACAATCGGTATCAATTTAGTATGATACGGTTGTCTTGCAATGCACCAAAATAATGCAAATATACTTTTGTAATTGCGGACAGATTTGCCGTTTTCAACCAGGGATCCAGAGTTGGTAAAAAAGAAGACGTTCACAAGCTCAGACTAACGTCAAAATCAAAATGTCACCCAGAATTTCATGGTTTCCTGTCTCGACCAGAATGAAAAAGACACTCACACACTCAAGCACACAGTGTACACAGACACGTCATTGTGGAAAAACGGCCAGGGTCTGGGGTTAATTTCCTGTCTGTGTTGTTCCCTCAGTGAGCTGAGCCTTTAGTGTAATGGTGTGGTAAATGGTGGTGACAGACCCCAGCCAGATCAGGGTGGTCAGGCTCAACAACGTCACGCACAACATCGCGTATCTGTGTTTGCACCGTCCCGCCTGCTGGTGCTTAAATGTCCAGCTTCTAAAATTGTTTTTACAGTCATTGTCTGGTCCTCAGACTTTCCACTCTGCTTCCTCCCAGAATCCATGTATTGCGTAGAGGATGAGCAGAGTAGCAAAATGTGGGAGACAGAAGTGGAAAAGTGAGTGGAGAGCATTAGCCAGGGTTGATGTGTGTCACACTGAAAGGGGCACAAAGGAAAAGAGACAGACAAATAAACACACACACGCACCACACACTGCATATAGTGAAACAAAATCCTTGGTCCTCCGTGTACCTCCCCCTACCCTGTGACTCATCTCTCTCCCTCTCTTCTTCGCCCATCCCTAGCTTGCATCCACATCTCCTTCGTGTCGTTAGTCTAGGAGGCGTGGTTGTCATGGCAACCGCCTCTCCCCTTCCCTTCCTGCTGCCGCTCAGGGTCTTATCAGCAACAAGAGTCGAATCGTGTGAAACTCAGGCCAGATCTGATAGAGGAGGCTTTAATCTGTTTCTCACAAGAAAGCAGGGGCTGCTTGCCATCCGTCCTAGTGACAGTAAGTCACTGGCTCGGCTCGGAAAAGACATGGAAAAGTGATTATCAACCATTAGTTCCCCTCATCAGTTTCTGCCATGAAAAAAAAAACCCATATACGTTTATAGAAATGGAAGTGTGTGCTTATGTGCGTCGATATTTGTGTATTCATAGCTATTTATTTGCGTCTAGGTCATGGCGAAAATGTTTTCGGCTCAGTCGGTGCTGATAGTGGCAGATGACATAGCAACCCTTTCCCAAATTACCACCCGTCCCCCTGACCATCTGACCATCTCCAGTCACAGGCGTGTTTGCCTGTGCGTGTGTGTCTGTGCGTTTGTGTTTATATGCGTCTATGCCAATCTCTTTAAAGATACATTAAACCAGAAATGTTGTGTGCAACCTTAATACGCCCTGAGAAACGCACACACACACACACACATTCTCCCCATCTGACACTAATCCGAGTTCACATTTTAAAAATCCCCAGGGAGGGGGACATACCACAGCGGCTTGTCCAACCCCCGCCAAAAACTGATGTTAAATGCCAATGTAAATGCCATTTTTGGTCTCTAAGTGGTGCTACTAAAGATAAGGCTTGGGGGTCTGGTCTTACAGATGATGCTCTAACCAGAAAATGAAAAGTTGATGCACGGATGATGGATGGTGTGCCAACAGTTTCCATGGAGACCAGCTGTAGGTGGAAAACCCACTTAACCCATCCAATACTTTAATGTGTTTTCTGTGCATAACATCTAAATAAAGTTCTACAATACTGAGCCTTTAGATAATAAATTCAGTACACTGATAACACACACAGAAAGAAAACAAAAGCTAATTCGTTATATGAGTGGCTGGGATTATTATTATTATTTTTTTTTTACATAAATAGCATATGCCATAATGCTTCTGCTCAGCACACTTCATAACACATCGTCCGGCAACTGAGGTGCTGTTCCCTGTAACTTAAAAGGTTAAATGATTCTTCTCCTGATGATCAGAGATCAAGAGAGTGACAGAGAGAAAGATGATTAAAAGTGAGCATCCAATAGAAAACATGTCTTCTGAAAATGTAGCCATAATGGATCTGTAGTTAATTTGTGAGAATATTATCACAACCATAAAATATTAATCACTCAAATAAAAAACTGAAATGTTGTACTCTTAAGCCAACAAAGACCTGATAATGACACACACTTTGGATCCATGAGCTTTGCTCAGCACTAGATGCATTTTAGAAAAGGGGACATGGGGACATCTTACAATGTCATATCAAGTGGACTAAAACCGGAAAGCAGAACTACAGTTACCTGCCCACTGAAACAAGTATTCAGTTCCAGCAGCTCCTATTAATTATTTTTTGAAATCATGACTACTGTGTTTTTTTTCCCACAGTCACAGTTAAAACAACAGATTAGGTTACACTACTGCTTAAAAGTTTAGGTTCATTTAGCAACTGAATGGGAAACAACTGGCCATTAAAAAGGGTGAAAACTGGGTGAAAAATCCAGTCCAGGCACTGATCATGCTGTAAATGACTCTGGTAGCTGGAAATGGCTGCTAATGATGGAATATCTGCATATATGTAGAGAATTTTTATTAATCTGGATTATTAGGAAATGCTTTTCAATGATTTAAAGCTAAAAAAAATGAATCAATAAAAACAGCCCTTCAAACCAATTTCGTGTTTTTCATAAATAATCAAATCAATTTCTAAATGACCTATAAACGTTTGAGCGGTAGTGTTTATCTACTGCATATATACAATATGAAATTCTAGATATAAATATAGGTGAGTGTCATGATGGCTGGACATGGCGAGAAACAAGGACGCATATGCATGACGTCAAAAAAAAGGGGTTTAATACATGGTGAACAGGACAGGGGAAACATCACCAAACAACGACCTAACCGCGAACAGACATGAACAGGGCAGCTTTAGGCAGCTGGTCCGAATCACAGATCCGGAGTAGCCCCTTCTCACGACACTCTAAATCATCCAGATACTGTGTGATGGTATTTTGTGTGTGTGTGTGTGTGTGCGTGTGCACCCTGGGTAAGTTATTGTTAATAATTATAATAGGAATAATAAATATGGCGGTAGGGTTCTTTTACTTGAAGATAGAAATATACATTGAGAGAATTTGATTTAATATTAATCTGAATATTAAACAGCAACATTCAATGGTTTATGGTGCTGGATCGTGAGGGCTTAAAGGTCACCTGACTTTAATTTTTTTTGCTTTTATATAGGTCTAAGTGGTTCTAAGAAGTCTCTTTTTGAAATTCAGCCGTGGTTATTAATAATTTAGAGCGATTTTGGCTCTACTGCAAACTCACCATTTGAACAGCATCCTCAATGACTAAGCCGAGCTCCACACTTTCCGCTGGGTCGCAATGAAAACGGTGAGTCACATGGTAGTGTTGGTCTGGTGTCCGTACAGCTAAGTGATTAGCTTGTGACGGCCCACTCATCAAGGCTTTCTGTAATTCTATAGAAAGGGTGGTGGCTTGACAAGACAGGGCTGTGATTACAGCACTGTGTTCAATATCATAATGATTGCATATAGATTTCAGTTTTGTAGGTCTGTAAAATATAGTTCCGAGTGGCTCACAGCGCTCGACGTTTAACCAACGTTTCTTTGTTAATTGCACACATTTGAAAAGCAACATTATTTTCTCCACTCGGTCTCAGTGGAGAGGGTGTGAAAGGAGAAAGTGTGTTTCCTCATTAACACACACTCAACATGAGCAGTGTGAAGGTTGGAGGTGGCAGGATCCATTGTCCGCGTAAATGTCATCTGTGTCTTGCATAGCGTGTTGCTCAAAAGGTCTGAAAACATCCTCCCTCTCTGGGCGAAAAGCAATGTCAGAGGGAACTTGAAACAGACTTGGAAGGGGAAACAAGCAAAAAAAAGGGGGGAATGAAGAGAGAGAAAACACAATCCCAATTTCATCAATCACCGGATGATTTTTTCATCAATCAAAGGATGATTTTTACATACACACACAGACCTCAGCTTATTATAGCATTTGCATAAACGCCCTCCACTGATGTCAGTGCTAGAGCTGTAATCGGGTTTAAAATCTTAGGCCCGACGCGGCCTGATCCCGACCCAAGCCTGACAGAACCGACTCGACGAGCACAGCTCGATAAGTAAAGCTAAGCTGTCTTTACGTGTGCTATACAGTCCCTCACAAAAGTCTTGTGGCTTGTGTATAAATGGACCTCAAGTGCCGCTGAAATATATTTCTAATCAAGGTAATTTTTTTTAACAAGAAATGGCTCTGTAAGATGGAACTTCGCAGGGCCATGACGTTTCTGTGCTTTTGTTGTTGCTGGATGTTCAACACCTCCATTTTACATGTCTTTGTCGGATGGCATTGCAGCAATTGGCGGCCCTCCCTGCTGCAGTGGTGCGAGGCGCTGGCCGTCGGGACCGCCTGCTCTCTTTGTCTGCCCCAGACGGGAGACTCTGATGAAACAAGAAATTCTGATTGGTCTGTGACAACTTCCTGTGGGTCAAATGTATAAAGCACGTTCACGTGTGGGAACGGGCACCTTTTTTTCCAGCTGCTTTTCCATCGAAACCGGACCTTCTGGCTTTCGAGTGTTTTCTCTCCTCCCATTTTTCTCCTGGATCAGGTGATGTCTCTGAAGCTTGGTTCAGGCTGTTCTGTCTTTTTCTGTCTTTCATTTTGGTTTTCTCTGTAGCATTGGTACCTTTATTACATACAATATTTACATGTAACTGCAATAATAATTTACTGGTGTTAATAAATTAGAAACTGTTCATCCTTTTAACCTCGATTGTGCCATGCCTCTTTCTGCCATGTAACATCAAGTTGAAGTGGTTTGAATACAGTGCTGTTGTGTGTAAAATTCTCCTCAATTTTACAGCTCATTTTATTCCCAACAGCTTTTGTAATAATGTTTCAGTGCAAAAAGTTTTCTAATATTCAAAGCTTGGTAAAGCCCATTGAGTAAATTTTTGCAAAGACATAAGTGTTGTCACCTTTGTAAGAATGGACATCGCGAGAGCCTGCTTTGTCTTGCATAACAGATGTCTGCAGGGGGAAGTGTAACATTCCTGTGTCGATGGTTGTGGGTGAAGATTCGACACCCCGGTTTTTACATGTCTTTTGTCCGACATCAACGTGCGAAGTATCAGCCGTCAGGACCGCCCACCCTCTTTGTCTTCACCAAATGGGAGGCACCGGGGGTGTGACATCAGAAACAACAGGTTCTGATTGGCCAGTGACAACTTCCTGTAGGCCAGTGACAACTTCCTGTAGGCCAGGGGTATAAAAGCCTGCGCACATGTGGAAAATGGAGCTCTGAGCTTTCCATTTGTAAAAACCACACATGAAGACCATGTGGTGTTGGAGAAGAGAATAGAGTGTGTAGAAAAAACTCTTTCTCCCTCCACACAAAGCACTGTATTCAACCACTCCAATTTGATGTTACCTGGCAGAAAGAGGCATGGCACAATAGAGGTTAAAAATGAACAGTTTCTAATTTATTAACACCGGTAAATAATTATTGTAGTTACATGTGAATATTGAATGAAAAAAGGTACCAAGGTTACAGAGAAAGTAAACATGAGAAGAAAGAGTAAAGAGGGAGAAGAGAAAGAGAAGGGAAGATAAAAGTCCCAGAAGCCTTCCGGCTTCCGAGGGAAAACCCCCCTGAGCAAGATAGCTCAGAGCTCCATTTTCCACATGTGCGCAGGCTTTTATACCCCTGGCCTACAGGAAGTTGTCACTGGCCTACAGGAAGTTGTCACTGGCCTACAGGAAGTTGTCACTGGCCTACAGGAAGTTGTCACTGGCCAATCAGAACCTGTTGTTTCTGATGTCACACCCCCGGTGCCTCCCATTTGGTGAAGACAAAGAGGGTGGGCGGTCCTGACGGCTGATACTTCGCACGTTGATGTCGGACAAAAGACATGTAAAAACCGGGGTGTCGAATCTTCACCCACAACCATCGACACAGGAATGTTACACTTCCCCCTGCAGACATCTGTTATGCAAGACAAAGCAGGCTCCCGCGATGTCCATTCTTACACCTTGTTATATGACTGTGATTAATAACGGATCAATCAGGTGTCTTGTGTGTATAAAAAGAAGCCCAGTACACTAGACCTTCACATCAACTGCAACTAGACCTCTGCAAACATGCCTAAGATTCACCCTGAGACTAAAGTGTTGATTATCAAGAGGCTGAAGACCAGATCCACTGCTGATGTGTCTCAGCGTCAATTACAGAGGATCAAAAAAGTTTGAAGAGACTGGAGACGTTTTTGACAAGCTCAGGTCAGGCAGACCCCGCAAGACAACTGCTCGAGAGGACTGTTTGTTGGCTCGAAAATCCAAGGCCAGCCCAAGTTCCACTGCAGCAGAGCTCCATGAGACCTGGTCACCTGAAGTCCCTGTGTCAACCAGAACAATTCTGTCTCAAAATGGCTTCCATGGTCGAATCAGTTCCCAGAAGCCACCACTAAACAAAATACAATTGGAAAAACCGTGTGGCATTTGCCAAGGCCCACAGCCTGCTAAAAGGATGGATGCTGGAAAAATGGCAGAAGGTGGATTTTTCAGATGAATCTTCTGTTGAATTACACCACAGTCACCGCAAATATTGCAGGAGACCTACTGGAGCCCGCATGGATCCGAGATTCACCCAGAAAACAGTGAAGTTTGGTGGGGGAAAAATCATGGCCTGGGGTTACATCCAGTATGGGGGTGTGTGAGAGATCTGCAGGGTGGAAGGCAACATCAATAGTCTGAAATACCAAGAAATCTTAGCAACATTTTATATTCCCAACAATAAAAAAAGGCAAATTCTGCAGCAGGATGGTGCTCCATCATATACTTCCATCTCCACATCAAAGTTCCTCAAGGCGAAGAAGATCAAGATGCTCCAAGATTGGCCAGCCCAGTCACCAGACATGAACATCATTGAGCATGTGTGGGGTAGGATGAAAGAGGAAGCATGGAAGACAAAACCAAAGAATATTGATGAACTCTGGGAGGCATGCAAGACTGCTTTCTTTGCTATTTCTGATGACTTCATCAATAAATTGTATGAATCCTTGCCAAACCGCATGGATGCAGTCCTTCTAGCTCATGGAAGTCATACAAGATATTAAACTCACAGCAACACTACTTAATTTGCTGACATATTTTTGTATTTGCAGTAAATTTGTTAAATTTCTGTATAGGCAACAAAACTATTATCTTGCCAACATTTGACCTTTCTGTCTTGATTGAATGATAAATATTTTTTCAGTTAAACTAATTCATTTCAATGCATTAAACATAATTAGGTAGCTTTTCATATGAGTTGTTTCTAAAACCAATTGATTAATTAAGTCAGGTTAATAGTAGGTGTTTCTACAAAATAGATAAGCGGCAAGACTTTTGTCAGGGACTGTAAGCACTAGACTAAGAAGGAAAAGAAATATGGTGCGAAATGTGCAGGTTTAAAACATAATCACCACACTGTAAAAAATAAAAAGTTGGGAACTATAGACTGGAAGTTCCTGTTTGTATTTACTGCACAAACTTGACCCAACTCAAGTCGCACAAAAATGACAGAAATTGAGCCTGAACCCAGACTGAGCTAAAATTTACTGCTCTACATGCTGGCCAATGATTTTTCACAGGTTCATCTGAGTGCATCAATAAAGGGTTCTGAATGCATTGGTGTTTCAGTGGTAGAATTCTCGCCTGCCCGGGTTCGATTCCCAGCCAATGCAGCTCTGCAGTTAGGGGCAGTGGTGGCCTAGCAGTTAAGGAAGCGGCCCCGTATTCAGAAGGTTGCATGTTCGAATCCTGATCCGCCAAGTTGCCACTGAGCAAAGCACCGTCCCCACTTACTACTCCTGTCATGGCTGCCCACTGCTCACTCAGGGTGATGGGTTAAATGCAGAGGACAAATTGCACTGTGTGCACCGTGTGCTGTGCTGCTGTGTATCACATGTGACAATCACTTCACTTTACTTTACTTTACTTTTACTTTGAATGAATGACAAACACACTGTGTGTATATTTCAGTCGTGGGAGGAGAAACCAAGGG
>NC_041709.1:19723514-19886014 GCF_900700375.1 Denticeps clupeoides | reverse complement strand
AACAAAAAGTGCAGTGAGGAGCTGAGCAAGAATATGAAGACTTTGAACACCAGTTAATGAATGCATGTATGTTGTGAATTTTACATTTACATTTATGGCATTTATAAGACACCCTTTACCTGGGCGACTTACAATCAGAAGTGACAGGGACAGTCCCTCTGGAGACACTCAGGGTTAAGTGTCTTGCTCAGGGACACAATGGTAGTAAGTGGGGTTTGGACCTGGGACTTTATAGTTTTATAGTTCATAGGCGAGTGGGTTACCAACTAGTATACTACCAACCTAGGGTCCTTTTAGGTCCTTCACCCTCCCTAGACAGATGGCACAGTCAAAAATACATATTTAAGTAAATTATAAAGTGTTATTCCAAAACATCCTGGTTGATTATCAATGTGTCTGTAACATGTTTGTCTGAATTAACATGGACAGAGCGCTGATCTGCCAGAGAAGTTTAAAAAATGCGTCACCTATCCATTGGTCACATCTGAAATGTTATTTGAGTGCGACTGGCCTACAGAATGACAAAAGATGCTGTTCAAGAAATACATAGAGGTGAAAAGTTTAAATAAAGTCATCATGAACATGACTGTCATGGTAATTTTGGGTCTCATGGTTTTTGGGTGTGGGTCTGTGGGTCTCGTGGTTCTGTTAATAAGAGAGAGCATGAAGATGAATGATGTCTCCATAAATAACCTCTTGAGAGTTAAGTTACACCAGCTTGTGCACACACACACACACACACACACACACACACACACGCGCATACACACTTTCACGCAGACACACACACACATGCCAGTGCGCAAACACACACTTTCACGCAGACACACGCAGACACACACCCGTGTACACACATGCCTCCACACCACACTCAGATGAGGGTGAGGTATAAATTGACTTGGTTGAACAGGCTGAGTAACCTGTCAACAGGTGTGGCCGTAAATTCCTGTGCATGTGTGTGTGTCTGTGTGTGTAAATGCACTGCGTGTCAGTTTGTCTGAAAGTTATTTAATAATTTTCTCTTTAATATCATGTGTGTTGTTTACTTTGTGTGCATCTGACCATCACCCCTGTGTGTGTATATGTGTGTTTGTAGAATTATAATCAGTGATATTTGTCTACTTGCTTTAAGCATAGGTGTGGTCATAATTATATGTAATTAACTTGCTCAGAAGGTTCATAATTGAATTTCCTGTAACTGCCCAAAAATCCATACAACTGTAAACAGTGACCATCAATTTTATAAATTCACTATAGTGTTCATTTGCAGAAACAAATCACAGGGGTCAAAAATGAAATTTTTGAATTTTAATACTTGTTATACATATACACTACCAGTGAGAAGTCTGGATGCACCTACTGATTTATGGGTCTTTTTTATATAATAGAACAAAACTGGACTATTAAATAATAGGTTGAGGTTATGTAATAAACCCCCCCAAAAAGCAAACAAAGCAAAAAGTTTCCAAATCAGGGAGCTTTTGTTCTGATTGCAACATTTCACCCTCCTGGCTTCTTTCCACCACCTTAAGTTTGACAACAGGGATGGGGGGTTCCAACAGTCCTGAAGGTTTTTTATGCTGAACACTTTCTTATCATTCACTTGTGTTACTGAGCATCTTATGAAGCGGCTTTTGACAATGACAATAGTGAACAAAGCATCATGAAGGTAAAAAAGAGGCGACTGAAAAAACAGATTCATCAGGCATACTTCACTTTGTCTTTCTATAAAAGTACTAAATATGTTTCCTGCATTGAAGTCTTCAAAATGGCCTCCATTTTGGTCTCCACTTGGTGCGTCCAAACTCTTGACTGGTAGTGTATACTTTCATTTACCTCGTGTCCACCCATCCAGCCTTGGACACCGTGTTGCCATATGCTGCAAATGTGATGTCCAGGATGGACCACGGTGTGAGTTATGTATGACCACGGTGGATATGTAGACCATGGTGGTCCCTGAAGACGGGGCACCATCAGAGCTGAGATGTATAGATGATCCTGAAGAGTGTGACGGTGTGTCTGGTTGCTCTTTATTCATTCTGACTGCCATGCTTTCAAACCTGGCTTTTGGGACGGGGTCAAGGTGGAGATTTGCCCCAGGCACTAGCTCAACTTTTGACGACATTGTCTCATATTTAGCCTCGCTGATCACATTTAACACGCCCACTGCTCATCCCTGGCGAACTGTTGTGTCATCAGTTCACACCATCTGTGGATCTCATCATGTCGGCCATCTCTCAGCGCGGATATTTATTTTTTGAACAGGGCTTCTGTAGTGTCAGGTAGCTGCATGGTTCTTTCTCAATCCTGGTCATTTGAAGCGGAGTAATGTTGTTGTGATGATTTTTTTAAATCACAGGTTCCGTGTTAAGATACGGTCTCTCAGATTTCGTTTTTTCCTGCACCGTCGCACTTCAGGGCCATCTCAGGCTACGGTATCGTTGTGTGGGAGGTTTGGACAAGTGCATCAGCACCTGCTGTGCATGTGGAATTGCTAGTGAAGCTGTAAAGTTCACAGGTAGGACGAGGTCAGGACATGTCTGTGTTGCATTTCCAACACGTTCCGCATTTATCAATGAAACAGATACAAACAAGAAAGGACTGCTCGAAAAATACCGTATCTTGGAAACTACCCACCCACCCCTACCTACCCAGCACAGATATTTTTATGAAAAAAGTTGAAAATGTTTGCTTGTAGTGCCCATTGTAAACAGGGATAACTAAAGCAATCTGATTGGCAATCTAGACCATATGACATCTCTGATTTCTGTCTAAGGTATCCCCCAGAGAGGGGAAAGAGAAAAATTGATACCCGATAAGCTGGCCCGTCGTCGCCAGCAGTCCCCTCAGACACAACAAGGCATTGTTCTCAACCACGCCTCCTCCAGCCTGGACCAGCCTGTGCTGACCGCTCCCCACTGCAGATCTGTTGTGACCCTTTAAAAGGCCTTTTTGTGAAAGGGGAGTGATGATGAGAGGCCTGACCACTGTCCTGGGAAAGATGTCAGCTTGGATCTTGGAAGTTAGGAAACGGGGGATTGTGGGTAAATTTCAGTGTCAACTAAGAGTGAATTCTTTGGGATCATAACTGAACATGTTTGAGGTAATGGCCATGGACGCAGTTCACATGGTCATGGTTGAGGGTAAGAATCAAGTGTAAAAAAAAATCTTACGTGTTCTTGTGGGTACACGTGCGTGCAGGTAAACTGTGGTAAACCGAGGAGGCATTGCAGGGAGAGGTTACTGGACTTTGGCTTCTTCAGGGTGTGTTGCATTTATGGCTTTGAATGCTTTTAAAGTCACGTTAAATATCGGAACTGAACAAATCAACATTTATTCAGCAGTGCTTCTGTTGTTTTACTACTGCAAGGTTTATATATCCCGCTTGTGCATGCTTTGCAATCTCCATAATATGAACTATTTTATAGTTTTTAATGCAGCAGCCAGGCGGTTGGGAACTTCAAAGGAATTTCATATCTGAAATAGCAGCTCATGGCATAATTTCTGCATAGTTTTACAAACTTGCATAAAAAGATTGAAGTAAAGGACGCAATGTCTCCACAGAGTTATTTTTTCCTGAGGCTGTTCTGATATTGTCCAATATTGTCCGTCTGTGTTTGCTCATAGGAAGTATTAAGACTTTTGTGAAACCAAATAATAAAAAAATAGATTCCTTTTGCATTTAAATCTCTTACTAATATTTTGGTATGAAATTGCATTTGTACAGGAAATATATGTTTCTGCCAATATATTATATTTAGTTTTATGTTTTTCATTTAGATTTGGTGGGAATTGCAGCCCTTCTTATTTGCCTGTGCAATAAATTAGCAACCTTGTACACTTACATAGCATATCTGTGTATGTGAACATGACCTCAACTAGAACAGGATGTGAAACATAACAGATGGAATGTGTGTGTGTGTGTGTATGTGCAGTAACACTCATCATGCAAACCAAACTTCAGTCTTTGTTTTCTCAGTGTGTTTTCTATTGATCAGCATGTGGCTATGAACGTTATGTAGGTTTACAGATTTGTGGGTCTGTGTGTGTTTTTACACAATCCTATTTTAGCATTCAGTGTTAATATATTCTCTGTTTGCTTGTGTAATGTGTAAGTATGTGTGTGTGTGTTTTCTGTTTTCTCCTTTTAGCCATCCCTCACTTGCTGCTATTTCAGATAGTTTAGTCCCGCCCCTGTTCTCTACTTTGACTCCGCCCACTCTATGTATGACACGCCCTTCCCTCTCTGCTGGAGTGTTTGGGTCATGCTGTAGCTCACAGAGCCTGACACTCGCACACACTCACTGAGACACGGCCAGCGAGCATGGGGCAGATCATTAGCTGGCTTCGCGGTGGACAGCGGGAACTGCCTGCCTTACAGGACGTTGCAGTAGACGAGAAGGTTGGTCTCTCTGTGTGTGTGTGTGTGTGTGTGAGATCTAGTGTTTTGTTTGCAGAAATGTATTAATAGCAGTGAAAGTTGTATTCTGTTAGAGAGCGGGAAGGCGTGTGTTGTCTTGTGGCTGACAAAAGTTTTGAAGTAGCTGAGTGTGAGGACTGGGTATAGCTCAGCAGTGATTGAGCGTGCTTGTGAGTGAGTGAGTGTGAGTGTGTGTGTGTGTGTGTGTGTGTGTGTGTGTGTGTCT
The DNA here is from genome assembly GCF_900700375.1 of Denticeps clupeoides. Lineage (NCBI taxonomy): Eukaryota > Metazoa > Chordata > Actinopteri > Clupeiformes > Denticipitidae > Denticeps > Denticeps clupeoides. Next base: position 19,881,368 of record NC_041709.1, on the reverse strand, counting down.
GTGTGTGTGCGTGCGTGCGCACATGGGACATGAATAGGTTGCTCAGGCAGGAAAGAGCTCTTGGCTCAGACTCCTGTCAGCCAAGGGCGCAGGAGCAGGAGGGAGGAGAGGAATTCAGAAGAGCGAATAGAGCTGAGGAAATCTTGAAACTCAAGCTGTACAGAACACACACGCACCCTCGTCAACACACACACACTGACATCTACATACCTTGCTGCTGACATTGTGAAATGGCATTTGTAGCGGTTTAGTCTATTTCAGACTAAAATACCGCTAAAAGGCCGCTGTTTGACTTGGGTGATTTAGTGTTCCAAAAACAGTCCCCTGTACATGGTGTTCAGACAGTCACACACTGCTGTCTTTGTGTGTGTGTGTGTGTGTGTTGTCGTCCTGCATAGTGTACATACCCTGAGTATAGCTTACCCCCTGTACAAGATCAGCCCCTGTCACCAGGGTAGCAGGAAGCAGGGTTGTCTCTGTGGAACTTGAAGTATGGGGGATAAGGGTGTTACTTTAATTATTCTGCCCACCACAAATCACACACACACATACATACATACATACATGGTTTTAGATTGTTGGACTGTTGAGATAAGCAGAGACAGACTCTCCAATCGGAGAAGAGGTGAGCTACCTGCTGTGGACTCTTATCATGCCACTGAAGTTTATCTGTGAACCGACTTGCTTTAGTGGACACCGAAGGTTCGGTCCTGGCATCCTGTGCAAAAGTCATACAGGTCGGCCGATGTGGACATCGCTCAGGTCTCCAAGACTCCAAGGAATGAGGTCTTCACAAAACATTAGGGCGGCAGGGGCTCATCCATCTGATGGACCTGCCAAACAGTTACCCCGGCTGAGGTCAGTGTAGTGTGGAACTGGACAGGACACGTGAGACGCGGACATGTGACAGGGTGAGGGATCTCTTGCAGGGGACCCGTGGTCTGCTGTCCTCTTTCTCTCTCTCCATGTGCGTATGTGAGTATTGATCTGTTCTGTGTTGGTTGCCATAGTAACATTTGATCATAACAATAGGTTATCAGTGTTATCTGTGTGTGTGTGTATGTGTGCACAGGGTGTGTATTATTATCTGTGTGATTTGTGTTTGCCGTGTTTCGTGTCTCTCTGTTCATTTCGGTGCTGCTGTGCTGGAGTGTTTTTGGCTGCGACCCTGGATTTTTGTTCTTGGTTTGATGTGATTGTGCTGTGTTTTTTTTGTCATCTTTAAAGGTTAACTGCTTGGTCCTCAGTTATGTAATTCATATATATCCGTATATTAAATTCATTTTAATATCCACACTGCATATAAAAAAAAAAAAAACTAAACGAACTGGAAAACTTGTATATGGATGAATAATTGAAATCCCTGAAAATATGAACTCAGTAATCAAACTGGCCACATGGTAAGCAGTGTTGTTGCCTCACACCTCCAAGCTTGTGGACCTCAGCTTTTTATGTGATGTGGGTTTCTTCCATGAGATCCAGCGACTTGGTGTATTAACCGTTCATGGATAGTGGTTGCGACCGAGTGTTTTCTGCCTTCACTAACAGCAGACACTGGACAAGTCCTCCAGAGTCCACTTAGAAACCCGTTTCACGCTCGCTCCCATACGACTTGCATTTCATGGATTGCTGCAGAAGGCAAGAAGTTTGTGTTTGTGTTGAGAGAGCATCTTGTTTTTTTTCTTCCCTTGCTTTGAACCTGCTGAATCATGGCAATATGAGATATTTGGATTATGTTGCAGTTCTGTTGCAATACCACTAATGCCAACTGGAGCTGTTTCAAAGTGTTTCCACTACTCTTGCTAGACGCAGAGAAAATTTGCGATTACAGCACGGAGCTTGTAAAAGTCAGACAGAGATGCATAGCTGGGTAGGGAGAGGGGAGAAAAAAGCGTGGCGTGTGCAGCCGCTGATCATATTGTAGGTGACGGGTCTGTTTCGCTCTGTGGGTCCATTCTGGTGTGATCTGAATGAAGCTGACAGAACTGATTTTTGTTCTGGTAAACAGGACAGGTACATTCCCGTTCATTACTGGATGGGGCTTGACCCCAGAGTGAGTGTGTGTGTGTGTGTGTGTGTGTGTGTGTGTGTGTGTGTGTGGAGATACACTTCTCACATAATCACCAGTGCAAAGGTGACTGAGATTCTTTGTTTATTTTTAGGGTGGTGTCTAGTTTTAAATCTTTCTGAGGTGTGTATGTGTGTGTATGCATGTGTGTTGATCTGATGTGGAAATAGAACAGCATTGGAGAGATTCTTACATTATTAAATAAAGGCGCAATAGTAACTGGCATTCACTGGCAGTCAAACGCATTTCATTATTTTTTGCATTAGGGTCTTGAGTAAAATACACTAGTACACAAATACACTTAAAATTCTGACTATCTTCCTTTTTAAAAATCGTAGACTAAAGCACCTTCCCACCCGCACCTTTGGGTGTGTTGGGAGACGTGTAGCACCAGTCAGCCTCAGATAAAATAAAAAACAGATCTTAGCTATATTTCTGACTTACTGTACTTAACTTTTATAAAGCTCTGTAAACCACAATAACAATGAGCAGATTTTATTCAAACTCATATAGCTGTTTGTCCAACTTTTGTGTCTTAATTTTAGTGAGGGTTCTTGCATTTGATCCACATTAAATTTGCATATGAAGTAGCTGCTAGGAGATGACACAGAAAAACATCATTCTATAGCGGTGAACTAATAATTCACTGATTGCAACGGAGAAACCCTCCCAGGACTTTTCCTCAGACCTCTTACATCATTGCTTATTAGATTAGTGGATGTCTCATCTGTATGGCCGGGGCCTTGTTTCATGTTTGATGGTGTATTAACAGATGAAGATTGCCTAGTAACAAAAACATAGTGACATTTCCCTAAAAATGCAACGTTCCTCTGTTCTCAGCTCCACCTCAGTGAAGCATAAGCTGATCATGCACTCATGTCTCTCACACACACATGCACAAACACACACACACACACACACACACACACACATGAGCACACACATCTGTCAGCAATCTTTCTCTGTTTGACGCACACCCCAAAACTGTCCTCTGTGACCTCTGTGATTGACATGGTGGGTCTGTGTTAATTCTCTGTTGATGAATTAGTTGATGAGTGTGTCCACTCTCTCACTCTTTTGGTTCTGGATGGTTCTGCTGAAGGTCTTCTCTGAAGTTGCCACACAGGCCAGACTTGGTGTTGATGCCCGAGTGTGATAACATCGCAGTCCGGCTGTTTTTGTTTGCCTTTTTTGGAAACTACTGGGCTTCCGAGATGTGATGGCCACGCTCCATTTATTCAGTTCTGAAATGCCTTGCATACTTAAGATGTCCACCAGCAATGCTATCTTTTCATTTTTGGAACCATGTTTTACTGTTAACAGGTAATCAGGGGTGAAAGGGGGCAGTACAATCGTGGACTGAATGAATGTTCAGAACCTCACCATTCCATCTGAAAGAGACTTTAATCTGTTGATAAGCATGTAAAGCCACTCACTGATTAATTTTGGAAAAAAAATGTTGCTCTGCTGGTTTCTTCTGGAAGATAAAGAGACATACAGGCATATAATGGGGAAAAAGTGGGTGTCTGAACTACTGCTTTTAAATAGGACACACACACACACCCATATGTGGCTCAGTGTACCTGACGCATATGCCCACAGTCAGAGCCATTGTGGACGTAATGTGATGACATGCTGTAACTAAGAAACACACGCATGCCTCAACATATCTGCAGCGATAGCACACAACACCTAAAAGAGTAAAATTCCCATTATATCAATTACAAAACATGGAGAAATTGAGACGGCTCCACTCTTTTACTGAAGGAATGCCTCACTGATCCCCTTTCACTTACACGTGTTACCACTTTTTAAAGCCAGTCTTAGATGTTATGTTCACTTCATGCCCTTTGAACCTTTGCCAATGGTTTTGGTACAACATTCAGCTGGCTGGGTCTGTCTGGGGTTATCTTCTTGTCTGGAGGTGTAGAATAGGCTACACCTTTTATCTCCGGAAGTCTTATACTGCTGATTATCTCATCATATTCAATTTGGGTAGCTGTACATAATGTGCGATTCGAACCCACAGTACCCAAGATAAGACAATCAGAACTTTTATGTCACACCACGCAAACTCTAGCCCCAAACTCCACACCTGAATCTACCGCCTTTAAATAGATACCGTGCCGCACGGTGGCCTCACACCTCCAAGGGTGTGAGTCTGAATCCCGTCTTGGACCTTTCAGAGACGTCTTTTCATAATAGAGCTGCTCTTATAAGGTTCCTCTTCTCACTGGCACAGAGTATTATTATTTAGCAATTTCTTTGTCTCTATAAATTGAATTGTTGAAGCTATATTCTGGATTTTGTATTATTTTCTTTTCAATATTTTATGCTGGCAGATTGTTTTGTGGCCCAGAGGGTAACAAAGATGACCAAGATGACCACCAAATAGTTTCATATCCTGTTTTAAACCACCGTGAACCTTGACCTAGAGGTTCTCCGGGGTGGAATGTCCCGTATCTGGTGGTTGTAATGATGCTTTGTTTCGAACACCAGAGGGCACTGTTACGAGACCTTCCGAATAACCATGTTTTAAAGTTCTTATCGCCACGCCTGCACCCAACCAGTGATGCCATTGTCACGTGATCATGTTCATCACATGTTGCAGTCCACACCTGACTCCAGGGCTCTGAGGTGGTAGAGGCTGAGAACGGCCCTATTGTGTCCACACTCTGAGCTCCGAAACCGGGCCTGGCTACTCTCCAGCTCCCTCAGGCAGTGGGTGTGGTGCGGTGCAGTGCGAAGCAGGCCTCAGCCTGCAAAGCTATAATATTTTGGTTTGATTTTGAAATTTTATTTGCACTTGGTTTCTGATCATATTACTTCTCTTTCACTCCAGCCTTTCCTTTTTCTCCAATGTTCTCTCTGTCTCTGTCTCTCTCTCTCTCTCTCTCTCTCTCTACCCCTTGATCTGTGTGGTTGCTGCTTAAATTCCTTTGCAGTGAGTGTAAGACACACCCTCTCAAGCTGTTGTGTTGACAACAGTGCACCCCACCTTCTCTCCACCTCTCTCTTTCTCACTCTTCCTCTTCCCTTTACGCTGTTATGATGTTTCTTTTTCACTCTGTGAACAGACCGCTGAGATCCGTGTTGGTGCGTGATCTGCAGCTGACGTCCCTTCTCCCCCTGCGTACAGCCGCAGCCTGCTGATGTATATTTTCCTGGCTGGCGTTAGGCAGTGGGCGGAATCTAGCCTCCCCACAGCCAATCAGCTACGACTGCCCCACTGCATCATGGGAGAATCTGGGGTGTGGTTTAGGATCCTCTCTCTCTCTCTACAGGGTGTGTGTGTGTGTGTGTGTGTGTGAGTGACACTCTGTCTGATCCAAAGTATTGAAGTAAATTTGCAGTGAGTCTTCCTCAGGTGTGGACTGCACATACGCATACGAGGGATCCAGCACACAGTCTCTGCCCCGATGGTACGTACACGCACAAGGCTGTGGTTTCCTTTTCTGCTGGAGGCCGAGGCTCCTGGCGTAAGTGCGTACGAATAGTGTAGTGTGTGAGATTAGTTCCTGGCGCATGTCTAGTGAATGCCGAAAGCCATTTTCTGTTTAATTGCTACTCTGGTGACGGTCAAACGCACTGTTCTTTGGTCCCGCAGGCATGGGGCACTTCACCATAAAAAAAAAGCTCTACTGGACGGGCTGTTTGGTGCTACGCTTGGAAAAGTCCGCCTTTCGGTGTGGTCTGCTCATAAGGTTTTATAGGTTAAGGCATCACGGAATGTACAGATCTAATATGAACTGTATCGCAGTATGGTGACTGTAGCCCTGTGAGTGATTGTTTCTTGTTCTTCTTCAATCATACAAATAAGCACATTGTTGACAGAGGCTACAGGGTTGCATCCTTTTTGCATCCATTAAGAATGCAGTTGATTGGCACCGCAGGCGAGGCTGGGCCATTTAAAACACGTTCTTTCCAACTCTTGCGTAAACCTGAGCAGTCAATTCAGTTTTGCTGAAGGTAGGCAAGCAGGCAGGCCTTCTGGCAGAACGTCGGCAGGTATTTCAGAAAGATATCATCACCAAACATGGAGAACACGACATACAACTTTCCGCCGGCATCAACAAAACTAACCAACCAATGGAAATCACTGTGTCATTTTCATTACTTTGCTAGACGCTGGGTTGTGTTCTTTTAGCCTGTGATTAGACCAGAAGGCTGCGATGGTCAGTTTGAATGGTTAGGTGAGATAAGACATTTGGAGAGGAGTAGGCTATGAGTTTAGAATGTTTTTGACCATGGATTCTTATGTATGTATGGTGTGAGATTGTATGGTCAAATTAGTTCGTTTTTGGGGGTCACAGGCCCCTGCTGCAATGTTCCAAATGCCCACATTCATTACAGCGGGATTACGCATTCGAATCCCGACGTGGCTATTTACATTTTTGCATGGTTTTAATTATCATTATCAGTCCAGAGTGTTCAATACCGCATTCATTCTTTCCTGCCCTGCCTCACAAGTGACTTGTCTGGTTTGTGCTGAAAATCAAGGAGGGTTTTTGCCTGCCCGCCCCTGTCTGTCTACATTACTGCCAACGTCCATTCCCTGAAAAGCACTTGATCGATGCAAGCCAGTCAGCGTTCACGTTGGCATATGCGAGCTTTAGCATTAGCACTGTGTGTTGGAGTTTTTGTGGTGGGATGGGTGGTGCCCTAAACATTAGTCATCGTTCCTGTGGGAGAATGGGGAATGAGAGAAATAAATCTGCTGGGTTACTGATGTACAAATCAACACGTAACACTGTAACCGAGAACAGTTTCTCCTCTGAAACGGCCTGCTTGATATGGCCTTGTGCTTGGCTGCAGTTGTTGTGGATTTAATGTTTCTGTGTGTTGCCACAGGTATGATGATCGGAGTGTGTGCTGAATCTTTGTGGCTTTTGCTCTTCCCGGCATGGAGTTTAACAATGAATTGTAATATTATCGGTTGTCTCCATGGTATCTATGGGATTCTTAGAGGCCACCAAGATGTGACTGTGAAACTCTATGTATCCTGTGCAGCAACAACAGTTGTGAACTACATCCGTGGAAGATTCAGTGATTCAAAATAGAAAATGTACTGCCCATACTGGTAAAAGTATCTGAACCAATAATAGCCTATATGTAAAACTCATGTTAAAACTCCCTGGGCGCCTGTCATGGCTGCCCACTACTCACCAAGGGTGATGGTTAAAAGCAGTGTGCTGTGCTGCAGTGTTTTACAATGACAATCACTTCACTTTCACTAAAATTTGTTCTTCCTCACCTTTGCACCTTCCAGACAACCTTGCTAGAGGTGTCCTCAGCCAGAAGTAGTTTTCATCCCAACTCACTTCTAACTAGGGTGCTTATTTCCTAGTATAATATCTAAGGAAAGGGAACCATGCAAAAGAAAATCAAAGGTGTGTAGAAATTACCAGGACAGCAATATTTGAAGAAATTCAGTTACTAGTATAAAAATTATATTTATAAATTCATTCTAATTATTGCATTGCATATATAAGCATTGCATATAATTTGCTATAAAATGTATTGTGTGTTTAGCACTTGTTGGCCCCTTTGCCTTCATGCTGCGGTCCAGCTCACCCCCAAACCATCTGGATTGGGTTCAGGTCCGGTGACTGTGGAGGTCAGGTCTCCACTTTTTGTTAAGTACATAACTCAGATGTGTTCATTCATAGTTTTGATGCCTTCAGTGAGAATCGACCATGTAAATGGTCCTGAAAATAAAGAAAACACATTGAATGAGAAGGTGTGTCCAAACTTTTGGCCTGTACTGTATATGCAGAAAATAGTAAATAGAAAATGTACTGCCCATACTGGTAAAAGTATCTGAACCAATAATTCCCTTATGTAAAACCTTTTAGCCTTTTCGGTTACTAAAACGCCTCTTGAAATCACATCTTTTTAATTTTACCAATGCTGGAAACACAAATTCCTGAAGAAATTTTAATGGGCCTATTTGGGCGTTGTCTGCAGGAGCAGGTGTTCCTAGTCAATTGATGGTTTGTGATTGGGTTGTATGACAAGGTTGCTAAGGATTTTTTTAGGAGTTTGCTAGGGTTTATGCAAGTTCATGTATTAAGAGTTTGTGTTCAAAATAGATTCCCATTTCATTTTTAGGCTTGATAGATAAGCATGATTCATAATACCAGAGTATTATATATAACTTTATATATATATAGAATATATACATAATAATATAATATAATATAATAAAGTTATATTATATTAACTTTAATTACAACCTAATGGAAAATAATGAGCTCCATTGTTAAATGTGAGTAGTGATTGGTTGCAAACAATAACCATATTTGTCATTTATTTTCTTTGATACTGAGATAAATATGATGTATGTTATGAATCACACCTTTACATCAGGTTGATCAATTTGACAAAACAGATAACAGATGGTTAACAACAATTGAATTTGTAATGAGCAGTTGTCCAATCCAATAATCTTTTAGGTGATAGGATCTAGGCATTCAGGTAACTGTTAATATTAGACGTCCAGAACAAAATATGAACATTTGCATGTTGTATACGTTGTAGAATTCCAGGTAGGTGGTGGCCATGTCCGTAAATCTCTGTTTATTTGCTTGAAATGTGTATCAGTCCTCCTCTGGTGGTTGTTGGTTACTGGTTACTGTTGTTTGCACAGGATAGACCTCCCTTATGCTTTGGTGGTCTCTCAGAGTACAGTTGTATTATTCCCATTTTTCACCACCACTATAAAACACGATTGCACGTTGGTGTATTAGAACGTATCCACCTAGTACTCTGTCCGTGGTCAAACATTGAGAAAATCACAAGGGTGTTAAACCAGACCGAGCAGTTTGCTTAATGCACCCAAACCTGTCTTCAATCTTAACACAGAGGAACACACCTTCACTTCTGTCTTTATTGTCTCTCTTTCTAGGAATGATCGCTTGCACCACCCAAACTACCTGGCCACTTAAATGTTGTAATGTTGGAACCCTTTATCATTGCACATTTTCTCCTGCTCATGCAATTTCATTCAAACCTCTAAATATGCAGTTGGCCTTAGCACCTTAACAAGGCTGTCTGCCTTTTTAATCAAATAATATTTGGGGGGATATTTGTAAAAATATTGTCAGGTTGGATTGCAGGTAACATTTTCAACACATTATACTCAAGGGTCTGTTGTGACTTAGGTGTTGCTGAGCACATCCACATTCTCGCGATGATGGGATGGGTCTGAGTTGAAGCTGAAAGTGCTTTTCTCTTTCTTTACGCAATCAGAATATTTTTCTCTCGCTCTCTAATTCGGCCTACAATGCCTTATGGCATCAAATAGTTTGGGCAATAATTGTTAGGCAATTTTTGAATGAACAAAACATTTTTTACCATCTGGGATTGTGCTTAAAAAGGGACAGTGGTGGATGCCTAGCGGTGAAGGAAGCGGCCCCGTCAGAAGGTTGCTGGTTTGAATCCCGAACTGCCAAGGTGCCACTAAGGTACCACTGAGCAAAGTACTGTCCCCACACACTGCTCCCCGGGGGCCTGTCATGGCTGCCCACTGCTCACTATGGGTGATGTTTAAAAGCAGAGGACACCTTTTGTTGTGTCACCGTGCACTGTGCTGCAGTGTTCCACAATGACAATCACTTCCCTTTTCACTTTTGCTTACAAAAGAACAAGACTGAGTGAAGTATCTCCTGAAGTCAATCAACAAACCAGGTTAGAGGGCAACCTGGCAAGGTTCTTTTAACTTTAGAGTCAAGGGCCATGGACAAAAATGTCATAAGATGTAGTCAGCCAGTGAAAACTGTTTCTTAAACCATGCCAAGAGTTGAAAGGATACCGAAATTCACAGGTCTCACACTCTGGAGTGTACATTGTAGGATGTGTCTATAGGTTACAAGGGTTTCAAGGTTACTGGTCAAAGGTTACAAGACCAGACCTTACAAGACCAGAAACATATTGTTTTGACCCATCTGGCCCATTTCTAGATCTAACACTAATGCTATCATTAAGGCACTCCTCCAGCCTAGACTTGGCCCTGCAGTGATGTGGTGAAGCTATGACCTGTGACTGCTTTTCATGCCTGAACCTGTTTTTCTGTTGCTTAAAGAGGAATTTTTATTTTTGTTACTCTTCACCTTGTGTCAGGAAACTACTGTCATTTTGTTCGGCACAAATGCAATGATTCGAGGGCCTGCCTACCTGGGCAGGTGCAGTTGCAGTGGTTTATTTTATAGCATTAACAGAAATTAGCCATTGATAGTAGAGGAATTGAACTGGTACACATGTTTTGTGTGTTAAAGGGCCGATAAACCTGCAATGAACTGGTTCTCTGCCGAGGGGAATGTTGCTGCCTTGCACTCATCAAAGCCTCCCTAAGACTTAAAAGTGGTCAATAAAGTTGTTTTAGAGAACCTCATATCATTTTGAAAACAAAATTGGGTCAGTGGTGGCCTAGCGGTTAAGGAAGCGGCCCCGTAATCAGAAGGTTGCCGGTTTGAATCCCGAGCCGCCAAAGGTACCACTAAGGTGCCACTGAGCAAAGCACCGTCCCCACACACTGTGGCTGTGGCTATCATGTGGCTGCCCACTGCCACCAAGGGTGATGGTTAATAGCAAAGGACATTATTGTATGTTTGAATTACTGCATATATTGCATTGCAAATATAAACATTGCATATAATTTACAATATACTGTATGAAGTATAATGACCTCCACCATTTCAGATCAGTACAGAAACAGGAAGCGTTGGTAGGTTATGGTGACTCCACTTCCTCCAACACCCTATTTTTACCCTGATTAAACAGCGAGAGAAAAAGCTGGAAGGAGGTCAACGGGGACTTTGCCATGTCAGCAGCTCAGTATAGTAACATCACATCACATGTAGCTTCTGGACAACATCATTCTTAATATCAAAATAACAGCCCTGCCATCACGCGCGCACCCACACACACACACACAGAAATCTAGAAGGCAAGGCTGCTCGCCATGTGTGCGGAGTGTTCTTATCAAGCTGGAATTTTTGCTAGCTTTCTGTTTGGGTTGTAATGGAAATTTGGAAGCCATATGTATAATGATGAACTTTTTTAGTTTAACCTCTCTATGCTTATTTCTAGTACCTAAGTCACAGATATTGACAGATACATGCACACACATGCACACACACATGCACACACACGCGCGCACACACTCTGTTTTTTCCTTGTCTTGTGTGTGTATCTTTTTCTTCTCTTAGTCTCTTCTCTTACTCCTCTGTAAATAAAACACTAGATGTATTACCCTGTTGAGGACTAGGACAACACACACACACACACACACACACACACACACACACACAAACTGTTGTACAGCATCTTCAAATAATTATCGTCACTGTCATAACAGAGTAGGTTGCCTCATTGGTGTAAAGTCTCCACATATGTCATAGTTTAGTAATTAGGATAAAGTGGCTGAACACACCCAGGCAGAGATTCTGTTCTGTTCCTTGCAACTCATTGCTACTGTCTGGGTGTGTCTCTGGCCACAGAATGGCATTTACAAAGTTACTGACGTCTGACATGATTAACATGCTGCCTCCCTCACCTAAGGGCCCTTTTTACCTGCGTTGTTCCTGCTTGTCCATTTCTATGGACTTACTGGATGTGAGGAATAAATTTAGAATGATGCAACAGTGTCAGGTGCTGTGCATCTTCCTCTTCCACACAGACCTCCTGCATGTCCTCTCTCACCACATCCATAAACCTTCTACTAGGCCTTCCTCTTTACCTCTTGGTAGCTCCATCCTCAGCATTCTTCTCCCAACAGCTCTCCTCTGTTTATATGAACATCATTACAAAGCTACTATTTGATCAGAATCATGCCATACTGGTTTGAACAAAACAACTTTGTGTTTGTCAGGAGATTTAAACTGGTTCTACTGGTCAGGTAGGTCAGTGCAGTAATGGGAACAACTGATGAAGGCATAGACCAGTTCTTTATCCTAATGCAGACTCTCAAAGACTATAAAGCTTCCCAATAACAAATACCTGCATTGTATGTGGATCTGATCAACTGAGTTGAGTTGCATTGGGTTAGAAGATCTCAGCATGTGGTGGTATATCGTTATATTAATGTAAATTATTACACATCTGCACAACATTTATTAGAACAGCCTTTTTATTAACTAAACAGGTCGCCCGGATTATATAACATCCTGGGTGTTTCCTGCTTATGGCAGCAGCCACAGCTGTAATTGGAGGGAAGTGCCCCGGTCTGATGTAACACACACTTTACAGAGATATTTCCCACATTCAGTTAAATACTATCTTCAAGAACCTCAAGAAAGGCACAACCAATTCACTGTGTTTGTAATGTGTTGCCATGGTGTCAGACACATGAGTTGTCTCTGGCGTATCCTGTAGTGTATGTGTTTGTTTAGGTATATGGATGGGTGTGTGCAGGGTGCAGCATGGCCCCTTATATAAAATACATTTGTGGCTAAGTTGCTTAGCGCTATTTGCTAAATGTTGCTCTTGATCAGTAGTGTAAGGCCATAAATGTTCATGTGATTTAAATTATTAAATATAGAATACACACACACACACTCAAAATAAATTAAGTATTGTACAGTAACATATTTTATTGTAAAAATTGTTGTCAGAACCATACTGAATTTAATCAGATAAATACACATGGACAAACTAAAGATGAAACACAGTAAAATAAATTAATATGAATTATTAAATTAATTCTTTATTAGTAATTAATTATTAGTAAAATAGATATGTTTTTATACCTTTGCTGTTATGGATAGGACTGCATGTATTGTGTACTTACCTCACTAAGTCAAAGGAATTTGCAAATTCATATTAATTGTTGATAATAATAATAATAGTAAATTAATTGTGGACAGTAGTGGCCTAGCGGTTAAGAAAGTGGACTTGTAATAACAAGGTTTTGAGTTTGAATCCCAAGCCGCCAGGCTGCCACTGACTGACCTTGGAGCAACGGGTAACATTCCCACACACTGCTCTACACTCGCGAATAAAAATATGCACTGAATAAAGCCAAAAAATTATAAAAAAATTTTTTAACCCAATGCTTGTGTTGCAGGCTCAAAAAGTGGGTGTGCTTTACCCCTTTGTTTTTATTGGTTGTGCATTAATGAGTCACAATGGCAGAAGTCAAGCAACACTAAAGCTCAACAACAACTCAAGAAATAGAATTCCATTCCACCCCCACCTCCCCTTCCTGCAGTGTTGCCAGATGTACGAAAATTCCAAAAATCCCATAATGTACGATCATTTTAGCACTAATAGTAAAGCTTTGTCGCTGTTGCACGGCGTGTAGGGACTCATTCTGCACACCACACAGGTAGAGGCGCTGTTCTGCCCAGAGGTGGTTTTTACAAATATTCTGTAGGTAAAGGTTGTATTAAACACTTCAGTTTGCACAGACTATGATGGTATGTCTAAGCCGTCTTACAGATTTACAGGATTTCAGTTTTGCAAGAGAAAGGCAGTACTGTTCAAAGTCATTAGTAAAGCAAGAGAAAGACGGTTTATTGTTTCTCTACTTGCAACAGTTTATATGATAGTTACTTAAAAGAATGAGCATATGTATTATTTCAAAGATGGATGTAAGGTATCCATGTAGAAAGTTATGTGAAAACTGTGGGATATTTTTGACCTTGCATGATAACCAACAATGCATTTCAGACAATTTTGCAGATTATATCATGTATAAATTTCTTTTATGGGTGGACCCAAAGGCATTGTCTGCAGTAAAGCGTTTCAGTCAGTCATGAGGACCAATGGGGCAGCAACATGGTGGCTTTCGGAGTCCTCATGCACGCACATGCATGGAACCGATCGGGCAAGCGGTACCGATTGGGTACTGACCGGCACATCTCGCAATTGGATGGTGCCCCTTACTCCCCCGCAAATGGGCAATAGAAAACCGATCAGTGCCCATGCAATCCCAAAAATGCACTGTCATGTCGGGGCAGCATGTACAACTGCGTTTTATGGCCACTGATTTAAAAAAATTATAATAATTATATTATAATTATAATAATTTTGAGAGTAAAGTCCATGTCGCCCATATCAAAAAAACATCACTGGAGTTCTGGTGTGTTCGTTTGGCTTGTAAACTTTTGTTAAAATGGTGTTGCATTGGTGGAATATGTCTGAAAATCACTCTCTTTTTTCCTTTCTGTCTAGTCTCAAGCGAAGCAGGTCACGTCTACAACAGAGGCCTCGGCTAAGCCTGCTCAGTATGAGGTACGTTCCCTATCATGTCCCTCTGTATCACTCCAAGTTCTACCCTTCCTTCCTCTCCCTCCTTTCAGCCTTCTTTCTTTTTTCCACCTCTCTCCATCTCCTGTCCTCCATTGTCTATGGTTTCCTGCTGGTTTGGAATCTGGATTGGTGGTCCTTTTTGTTTTCCCACTTCTCATGGTTGTGTGTTAATGTGTAATTCTGTAAACCTTGAAGGCCAAGTAACCAGCTTCCTTCTGTTCAACCATGTGGCAATCTCTTCAAAGCACTCACACAAGAGGAGTGATAAAATTACCCATAAATATACCCATTTATATTTTTAATGTTTCTCATGCCCACGTGTAGGCAAGCGTTACACGTTACACTTTCATACACATATTTTTAACTCTAGAGACCAAATCTAAACAGTGTTTGGGGTTTGGATTTGGCTTTGAGATAATGATAGGAGATATTAGTAATTATTCATTAGAACTTTGCATAGGCTAAACACTGAATTATTTACATTTATTATCCTGCTAGGAGCATTATACTGAAATGCTTCAGCAGCCACGACCCTGATTAGGAATAAGAGGGATATTAAGTGAGTGAGCGACTATAGTGATGAAAAACTGTGTATGTGCTGTGTTTACATGCGTTCCTGTATAAACCTTGGGTGGGACAGTAAGAAGTAGGAAAAGAAAACACACTGTTTCCTTCTATTCAGTCACGCCAATGGGCATTTCTGGACTAATTTGCCGGTTTTGGTACGCTTCAGCTCTAGTTTACCAGACATAACAAGTGAAGGGACGCTCTTTGTCCTGCAGCTGTTTGTGTGTACGCTTTGTGCCTGCGGATGGTTGTGTTTGAGTGGCCAAGCATCTCACACCAATTTGATCACTGCATCTGTAATGGTTTTATCACCAGTTTGTGACTGTGTGTTCTCTCACAGTGACACAGCAGCGTCATCTGGACTCCTTGTGTTTTTGGATCATAGAAACTTTGAAAAAATTAGCCATTGCTTTTGTAATATTTGTTTATTTTATTCTGTCTTGTTCAGAATTTTGTTAAAGAGTGCCTGTGAAAAGCACTGAATAAATGAACTTTACTTACTTGCTTATTTACATACTCAGACCCAGACTAGTTAAAAATAATATAACCATGGAATTTTGCAGGCTGAACCGGATGCCGGTTCGAATCCCGAGTCGCTAAGGTGCCACTGAGTGAAGCCCCGTCCCCACACACTGCTCCCCGTGCGCCTGTCATGGCTGCCCACTGCTCACCAAGGGTGGTGGTTAAAAGCAGAGGACACATTTCGTTGTGTCACCGTGTGCTGTGCTGCAGTGTTGCAACATGACAATCACTTCACATATGTTATCATAAGATGGTGGCTTCTGCAAGGAAAGCCTATTGACTGGATGTATTGACTACATCCTGTAATGGACTGGATTCCTGGAATGTTTTTATGACCACAGGCTGGTGGTTTTGCCAAACACACGCAGACACTGCCAGCCCAGATTTACGGTTCTGTTGCTGAGCATTATGGTTGGTTGAAAAGCTTTTCAGTACATGTAAGACAATTAAGCATTAAACTGTATTCCTTTTGCCCGGCCAGTCTCTACTTAATTCCCACTGTTTTGTTAGGGGGTTTCCATGGTGTTATCTTGGTGAACTCTGGATATCTCCAGGTCATCAATGGGCTTTTTAGTTTGTGTGTGTGTGTGTGTGTGTGTGTGTGTGTGGGGGGGGGGGGGGGGTACATTATACCAGTAAAACATGCAGTGGAATAGGGGTTAGAATTGCATGGAACATCAACTGCGGGTGTTGCTGACACAGATTAGGAAAAAAAACACTTTCCTGTGGCCAAAAATATTTGGGAGATTCAGTTGATTATATGTGCTTTGAAAAGGGTGCAATATGAACACAGATAGAATAATATATATTATCTTCGATCTTGCCTATGGTGGTGAAGTTGTAATGGAAGAGACTGATTCTGTGGACAGGTGCACTTTATACAAGTTGACATTACGACTATGTGTGATTGATTGATTGATTGATTGATTGAATTCTGGCTAGGTTCTGTCTTATTTCATTCAGTGACATACAGCTAACTTTTATGTAATGTGTTTGCTTGGATTTTTGTTTGATATTCTGTCTCTAATAAAATGTAAGCAAAATTGGATCTTGGAATTTGACCTGCTGAGAAGGCTTCTAAAACAGGGCATTAACAAAAAGTAAAATCGGTTCCCCGGTGTCCCTGAGGAGACGTAAGATGGATTTCTAATGTCTCATGTTGTCAGTGTTTGACAGACCCCCTCTGCATTTTAGGAAAAAGGTGCACCCACTGCAGGTGCAGGATCCAAACCCCCAACCACAGGTACCACAGCCATGACCCATAGTGCCTCCGATGGTGGGAGCTCTAAAGCAGTCACCTCCATGCAGAAAGAGCCAGTTAAAGGCACCCCAGAGGTACAAGGGCCAAACTTGCCCAGGTCGTGGCCATACTGCATGGTTCTGTCATCTGTGGTTTGGTTTTCTCATCATCGTTCCTGACTGCAGGCAGATTGTTTCATTCTTCTTGTGACGGACCGAGTTGCTGAGTGGAGTTTGTGTTGTTTTTTTGCTACACACTTGCTACCTTATTAGTTGCAATGACCAGTTGTTCTTCTAGTTCATGGTTCTGGTGAACACTATGCCTTCCGTTCATCCCACACAGCCGGGACATGATGTGTGCCTAGCCTGGACAATCTTTTGATGAAACTGCTGCTGATTTATTGGCTTACAGGACAAGAATGTTTCTTCCAAGCCGGGAGTCACCCCTGTTCCCCCAGGTCCCAGTAAAGCTGTTCCAAAGGTATCAATACTCCCCTCAGACGTGGCTTCCAGTTGTCTTTGTGTATAAGCTGGTCACTTTGTACAATGGAGAGGACGAATGCCAATCATTCATACTCATTTTACTTGTGTCCTGGTGGACATATATACATGTTTTGGTCTGTCTGTTGCCACTCTATTGTGTGTGTTTGTTTCTATTTGTCCATCAATTTTTGTCTATTGTTTTTAGACCACTACAGCTCAGTCTCCACAAAACCCTCCTGAAACCACCAAGGTAGACAGAATTGTTGAGAAATGTTGATCTTTTATCCTTCTCTCTATTGGATTTTTACTTCTGTGAGAAACATCTTTCTCACCACCTTTTTCTGAGATGTTGGCACTGGGGTTCAGAGGGTTTATCTAAGTTTTGCTGGGTTTCTGGCATGTACTAACATCTCATCCACAGCTTCTTCACCACCCCCCCCTATGGATTGTTCATTCCATTCTTCCTTCTGTTGTCTCCTCCAGGCCATCTTGAGAAAGGGCTTTGGCTTATTACAGGTTCAGCTTGTGGTTTGTGGCTCTTGTCATCTTTGGTGAGGAGTTCGGCTCTTTCAGCTTTTACTGAGGTTCCTTGATCAGTCTTACTTGCCTTTTGGAGGATTTCAGTGTCATCAACGATGCTTTTTTTGCTCTGCAACTGCTCTATCTGTGCAAAATAGTTTTGCACCCCATTCCGTCTGCAAATCACAAAATCACAATGAGATTTTCTTCATGTATCTTTTACCTCACCTTTCACACGGTGTTGATTAAAACCCTCAACCCTCAGTCTCCTTAAATGCACTTATGTCCCTTCCAGACCACGCCCATCACTGCCAGCCAATCACAGCCAGTCAAAAAAGACACTGCAGGAGTGAAAGTGTCTGGAGATGTAAAGGGGCAGGATACCAAACCCAAAGACACCAAGGTATAGAATTAACCGCACGCGGTGTATCTGGGTTGGTAGTTTGAGTTGTTTATGACCTTCAGGAAGTTCAGGCGTGAATGTGACATGAATCCATTTATTATCAGACAGGACTGCTGATAATTATTTTTTGTCTAACCCCAGGTGCAGACGGAGGTAGCTCCACCTAAAGCTAAAACCAGCAAACCGGTCAGCATCTCCTCTTTTTCTCTGTCTTTGGGGGTTTCAGTTTCAGTTTATTAGTGTTGTGTGTGTGTGTGTGTAGCTGATTTGTGTGTTTTGGTGTGTGTGAATGTTTAGGCAGCAGATGTTGACCCGTTCGATGCTCTGGCTGGGAGTCTCCCCACAGAAAATGTTGTTGCCACTCTCCCTGTGTACACCGGACCAGAGGTCAAAGAGGTTAGTGTGTGTGTGTGTATGTGTGTGTGTAGGTGCATGTGTCATGCATTTAATTCCTGTGCAGATGAAAAGTTGCATGTTAAATGATGTTGTGACAGTGTGACGTCTGACCATGCATGTGTGTTTGCCTGTCAGTCGGGTATAGTCTCAACGAAGAGTGTGATATGTGGGGACAGAGATGACACGCTGCCACCAGGATACAGACATGAGGACCTGGTCAGTCCACAACCTCATTGATGTTCTTCCTCCAGCTACCTTTTTCCAGTTTTAATCTTTCTCCCCAGACTTGTTCACTTGATCTCTTCACATTCAGTGACTCTGTCTACCTTCTTCTGAGCCTCGACCTCTTATGTGTTAAATGTAGTAGAGCTGCACATTGGTTTCAAAAAAGGGGGGTTGTGTTTATTTTGGGCAGATACTGCATTTAATGTGATTCCTGAAAAATACGAATCTCAGTAATTGGAGTATTATATTATTAGTATACATGGCCAGCAAAAATTTGAAACAAATTGTGCAGCTCTATATTTACACAGGGTATCATGCTACCTGTCAACTGTGCCTGTATTCTTTTGGAATTGTGCTTTAACTACAGGAGTATTTAGGAGACATCTACCAATACAAAAACTCACAGGCACCATTAATTCATGCTCCATATCACTGGCATTAGGTGGTTATTATACTATTATTATAGTATATATACTATATTAGATTATTATACATCTCACCGCTGCCAGTAAGCAACATATTGTTTCCTCGGGTTTCAAAGTTCTTGCAAAAGGAATCCCAAAGGATAGCTCAGCCAGCAAAGCAGGTGTAGAATAGAAATCTTCTGCGATGTGGGAAATTGCCTAGAGGAAACAACAGGGTCATTGCTCTTTAGTCAATGCTGCAATTCCTAGCAAGTTTATGTGTCATCATCGTGTTGTCTGACAATCGCCAGTGACTTTCCATAAGCTTCCTCTTCAACTTTTTCCCATTACATTTCTTTATTTGTCTACCTCTCTATATTTCAGGAGAAGAAATCTGCTGCTGCAAAGCCTGAACCTGTGCCTCAAGATGTTCCGGTGAGAAACGTTTGTGGAAACATGTCGGTAATTCTGTGTAAGAGAAGTGTGGTAAACTTTTGTTCTGCCTTTAGAGTCTGAACCTTCACTAAAGATTATATTATATATATGTCTATGACCTATTCTTTAAAATAGACAAAAATGCATGGATACACTAGCCACAGCATCTAAAGTGTAAAGAGGCAGTGGTGGCCTAGCAGGTAAGGAAGAGGCCCCGTAATCAGAAGGTTGCCGGTTTGAATCCTGATCCGCCAAGGTGCCACTGAGCAGTCCCCACACACTGCTCCCCGGGCGCCTGTTATGGCTCCCCACTGCTCACCAAGGGTGATGGTTAAAAGCAGAGGACACATTTCATTGGGTGTGCTGTGTGCTGTGCTGCAGTGTTTCCCAATGACAATCACTTCACTTCAATTCACTTAAAAAAATTTCAAATGAAACCAGTCTGAAGGGGCAGTGGTGGCCTAGCGGTTAAGGAAGCGGCCCCGTAATCAGAAGGTTGCCGGTTCAAATCCCGATCCGCCAAGGTGCCACTGAGCAAAGCACCGTCCCCACACACCGCTCCCCGGGCGCCTATCATAGCTGCCCACTGCTCACTCAGGGTGATGGGATAAATTCAGAGGACAAATTTCACTGTGTGCACCGTGTTCTGTGCTGCTGTGTATCACATGTGACAATCACTTCACTTAAAAAAGAAAGTGTAATTTTATAAGTTATATATGACTTATAGTTATATGATTCAGTCTATAGGGATGGTTATTTTTTCTTTTTTTTAAATAACACACACACACACACTCCATGAAAAATGTTGCACTGCAGAGTGATATGTTGACTGTGCAAACATCTAGTGACCACACCCGCACACACACTTCTCTCACTGACATTCCAATTAGCTGAACTAACCTGAACACCACACACATACACATATACACAGTCTATACACACAGACACAATTTAGCAGATAATCAGTAGACCAGGAGTTGTTGTGAGATCATGTACATGCTGACCTTTGGTCCACTGAAGTCCACCAGTCTTGGTGAATCTGGAGGTCACTCTGGCCTGCAGTTAAAACTGTTGCCATGTCATTTTTGGGCCAGGCTGGGTGGAATGTTGTGGGCGTGTCAGTACTTTTCCTGCTCTGACACATGTTTTCTGTTACGCACACTCAGCACTGGAGTGCTGGGTTCAGGCGCCACCTAGAGATCAGATTGCACATTTAGGATGATATTGGAGACCATGTGTAGTGTGTGTATGTGTGTGTTTCATTATCCTGTCGTGTCAGAGTAACTTCGCAAAGAACATGGCCTGTCTCTTTCCTCAAATATAAATTCAGTGTAGCAACTCTTTACAAATGCTTTCTACCCTCTGTATTGCTTTAGACAGGGTTAGGATGACTATTACAAGACAGAAGAGTAGAAGAGTGATATTTGTATTTATACGAAAAAATGTGTTCAGGTTGTGACACTACATGGGTTTTTAATATGTGTGTGTTTGATTAGCAAGTCTGTTTTACTGCAGAAACCCTTGAGCACAGACGAGGCACTGGACTCACTCTCTGCTGGCTTTCTGTCTTCAGCACCAGCAGCCCCAAAGACAGAGACTGTAAACTGTCCCACCACACACACACACACACACACACACTCACACACATATCTTGTTGCACCAGAGTGTGTATGCATTGAGATTTGATGTCTCTCTGTTGGTCCATTAGAAGCCTGCTCCCACTACCAGTCCTGCAGTCTCCAAGTCTGCTGCCCAAACCAAAGAAGAGCAGGTAACCCCCCTCGGTCTCAACTCCAAATCACACACTGATTGTTTAATGCTGTTGAATGATATTAAGACATTCTTCAGTTTAGGTTTAACCAGCTCCTTTCCATCGACCAACAGTAAATGTACTTAAAAGATGAGAGGCCTTATATTTGCACTGATGAAGTTCCCATTTTAAAGCATTTATCAGACACCCTTATCCTTATACAGGGACAGTCCTCCTGGAGACACTAGGTTTTGCTCAGGGACAGTAGGACACCAGGCTACTACCACTCATGATAAGATAAAGCAGATCAACATCACAATCCCGAGAGTGTTAGTGCAGCGATACCACAGTTAACCAGTTATTAAGAAGATAAATACTTTATTCTCCACTTTTTTTCTCTCTGTCCATTAGAAGCCAGCCATTTCTGCCCAGCCTGTGTACAAGCCTGCTACCCAAGTGAAAGAAGAGCAGGTTACATCTCTATCTTCAGTGTTTACACAATACCATTTATTTATCAGTCCACAATAATGATAATGTTATAATAATAACAGTTATTTATCAGTTATTTGCATTCTGAGGTCTCTAGAGATTAAAATACAGGCAGTCTCACTCACACACACACATACACACTCATACAATTCAGTTACATTGTTACATTGAGTTACATCTTTCATTAAAAATGAAGTTAATCTCTTTCTCTTCTGTGATTTACAGAAGCCAGTGGTTTCTGCCTCCGCGACTGTATCTAAATCATCTGCTCCCCCTGCAGCTGAACAGAAAGCTAAAGTAGACACTAAAGTAGAGAAGGTAAAGCTCTGAGAAGATATACGATACTCTGTTCAGAGTCTATCAGTACCTCTCTTCAGTCTTTTCAACCTTTTCAGGTCAGCTCTGTTTAGTTCGGTGGAGTTGGTCCACCCCACATTCATGTTAATGCCAGGCAGACTGCAACACGTGAACCTACCGTTTAGTAACCAACTGAAATAAGTCATGTCTGTAATGTAACTCCCCTCTTCTGCCCCTCCCTCAGAAAGCAGAAGTTTCTGCCACAGCACCAGTGACTAAATCAGCTGGTCCCCCTGCTGAGAAGAAGTCCAAAGTGGAAAAGGTAGATTCCACAGTCCTGGTACTATAAACAACTGCCTGTAAATGGTTTAGTGAATGTGTTTCCAATGGAGATGGAACAAATTGGGACACGCTGCACCATTTCATATTATCTCTGACTTGCTCTATCAGGGTGACTCCGTGTCTCTTGATGCCCTTGAAGCTCTGGGAGACACACTAGGATCAGCTGAACCAGTACCAGAACCCCCCAAAGTTCCACCTGAATGTGAAGTTAAGGTACTCAGTAAAACGCAAGATGACTTAACTGAATTCGATCTGTCAAGTCAGCTCCAAATGGAATCAGTTATCTGTGTATGTGTGTTTCGTGAAGGAGAATAAGTCGAAGTCTGAAAAGGGTGTGAGAGTTGGTGAGAGGGAGGACTCTCTTGCCCCAGAGCACCGCTTCAAGGACAAGAATGGGAAACACCCACCTCCCCCTAAAAAGGAGGTGAGACTGGCCGTTCCTACAGCCTGTTATAAATCATTGGACATGATCTGTAATAAATTAACAACTTACTCCTCCAGCCCTCCCTGGATCCATTGGAAGCTCTGGACATCCTCTCTGGAGACTTTACTAGTTCTTCAGCAGCTCCTGCGGTCCACACACTCCCTAAAGGAGCCACACCCTCAGCCACTGCGGGAAAGGTTAGCCCCACCCATGTACTTCACTTAGTCAGAAGTCTGAAACACATGATAATCGGTTGAATAATACATCTAATGTGTTTAGAAATGCATTGCTCTCCAATGGTCCAGACATTTGTGCAAAACTAACAAAAGTCACTGAACTGTGCACTACCGAACTCTATGTAGGTGAAGAGCAAATAAACAGGAAGAAATACAAAAAGTCAATGGCCAGAGTTTGCATATAAATTATTTTAAAAGTCTATTTATATCGCTGCCTGTACTTTCTTTGTCTCCACCTTATCCCTCTCACAGTCTACAGCACAAGATCTGTCGGCTATGGATTCCTTGGCAGGAGATTTTGTGGCTCCATCACAGACAACAAAGGTGTCCAATATATGTGTGTGTGTGTGTGTGTGTGTGTGTGTGGACACAGGTAGACACTTTTGCTAGAGCTGCAGAGAAAGTAATTTAAAATCCAGAGATTGACGAATATTAGCGAATATTCATTGCTCAGGACCTGTCTGCTTGTGTTGTCAACTTGCCTTAATAGATTCATAATTTTGCCCCACCCATAGATTTCTTCATCAGCTCCACCAGCCACTAAATCTAATGAGGTAAAATCCTCCACATACATGTTTTTTTTTTATACATATGCGTTTTAATGTGCTGTTCAAAATCAATGATAATTGAATCTCTTCTTGTCTCTATCAGGGTGCCTCCATGTCTCTGGATGCTCTTGAAGCACTGGGAGACTCACTGGGATCCGCTGAACCAGTACCAGAGGCACCTAAAGTCCTACCCAAGGACATGGTCAAGGTACTGAGCCCCTTACCTTGCTGTCAACATGGGTGCTTTTCCCAAAGATCTCATAGCAATGCCATTTGAATGCTACATGTCTCTGTGTGTGCATTATTTGTGATCTTTGTCATGCAGGAGGAGAAGCTGACATCTAAAAAGGGAGTGAGAGTTGGGGAGAGGGAGGACAGCCTCCCACCAGAGTTCCGCTTTAAGGACAAGGACAACAAACACCCACCTCCCCCGAAAAAGGAGGTAAGAGGTCTAGGTATTCAGATTTTGTTTTGCACGTACTCGACTATGTACTAAAGACACATATCACACATGGGTAGTACTGAGAGACAAAGACTAGACACGACATAGAGGCATACATACGCATAGTGAAGACAATCATGTCAGTCAGGGGACAATAAGACAAGGTTGGGGCAAATGATTAGCCAAACAAGCATTTCATTATTAACCACATAAACTGATATTAACTTATTTCATACTAACATACATATATTTTGCCAGGTTTGTATAACCAGAAATAAAAAGTATTAACTGATGTCTCCTCCAGCCCTCCCTGGATCCATCTGAAGCTCTGGACATCCTGTCTGGAGATTTTACTAGTTCTTCTGCTGCTCCTGTTGTCCAGGCCACCCCTAAAGTGGCCACACCCTCAGCTCCTGTTAAACAGGTTGGCAACACCCGCCCATCTTTCATCCGACTGTCTACCTTTCCAACGCCCTATTCCCCTTTTTTCTGTCTCAGTCACACCCTGTATGCAAAGTATATTTTAGGCTCATGGGATTTGCTATCAACGGATAGTAACAGTCGTTTTCTTTACCAGTTCAAGTATCAGCTTCTTCCTCACAAGAAAAATTGATTATTAATTATTAACTGTCCAGAAGTGTTGATGTATTGTTTTACACATTTCTCTCTCTCTCTCTCTCTCTCTCTCTACAGGCACCAGCTGGTGATGTAGTCTCTGCTGCTGCTGCTCCTGCTGCAGTCAAGTCTGCACCCCCAGCTAAAGCTGAGAGACAGGTGCAAATATTTAAAAGTTCTAGCGACTTAACATTTCCCTAAAACACTGATGCGTTACTTAGACGTAGATTTGCACTTGCATTCCCACAATGACCTGTATTATTAAAAATGTGTGAATGTTTGTGCGCGCATGTAGGTCTCCCAGGGAACCAGCGCAGCACTCGATGCTCTCTCTGACACCCTGGCAGACAAAAGCCCAGCACCGGCCCCTGCTCCTGTCCCAACTAAAGACCTGGTCAAGGTGAGACACCCACAGTGCTGCTGTCATTCCCTTTACCTG
Organism: Denticeps clupeoides; assembly: GCF_900700375.1. Classification (NCBI taxonomy): domain Eukaryota; kingdom Metazoa; phylum Chordata; class Actinopteri; order Clupeiformes; family Denticipitidae; genus Denticeps; species Denticeps clupeoides. The sequence continues at coordinate 19,856,273 of NC_041709.1, read as the reverse complement.
ATCAAACTTCAAAAGACAAGAACATTTTCCACAGTAACTCATAGTAATAACTACTGGTGCAATTGCATCAGGTCTGCGTTACTGTTATTATTAAGTAATTTCATGTTATTTACAGCTGTGACTCTGTTACTCCTCTGTCTCAGGAGAAGGAAGCACATGAGGAGAAACTTGTGAAGACAGGCGAGAGAGATGACACACTCCCAGAGAAGTTCAGGCCTACAGAGAAGGATCTGAAGGTGAACACATACATAGACACACACTGACTTTAACTTGCACGCACAGATTAACATGCACGTACAATCAATATTGGGACATGTTTATACACCATCACAACGGGACTTACAATCAGTAGTTACAGGGACTGTCCCCCCCTGGAGCAACATAGGGTTAAGTGTCTTGCTCAGGGACACAATGGTAGTAAGTGGGATTTGAACCTGGTCTTCTGGTTCACAGGCAAGTGTGTTACCCACTAGGCTATTACCACCCATGAACAAGATGTGCTTTAATTGTAATCTTTCATCTTTAATTTGAGGGTATAATAACAGTTTGTACAGGTCCTTCTAAAAAATTAGCATATTGTGATAAAGTTCATTAGTTCCTGTACTTATAAACATTAGACTTTCATATATTTTAGATTCATTACACACAACTGAAGGTAGTTCAAGCCTTTTATAGTTTTAATATTGATGATTTTGGCATACAGCTCATGAAAACCCAACATTCCTATCTCAAAAAATTAGCATTTTTATCACAATATGCTAATTATTTGAGAAGGACCTGTATATGTGCCCCCCACTTTTTCGTCATTTTCCCTCTTACTTTACTTCACTTTACTTTACTTGGCAGACGTTTTTATCCAAAGCACTACTAGCTATTAGCACTACTACTATACACTACTAGCTAGCTACACTCCGGCACACACTCTCAGATCTGCAAATGAAATGAGACTGAAAATTCCCTCTTCACGGGGTCTCAGTTTCCAATCAACTCTGTTCTCCGTTGTTGTCCCTGGCTGGTGGAACAACTTGCTCCATTCGACTAGCCGAGACTACTACCACCTTTAAGAAGTAGTTGAAAACCCACTTATTCAAAAAGTATTTCAGACGAATCTAACACTTACAGATGCACATGCACACACACTGCACAAAATTTAATTTTTTTCCTCGTCTAGCACTTTACAATTTCCAAGCATGTTCTTTTTCTGACAAGTTAGGCCTTATCAGGGCTCTTAGTTTTGTAAACTCAAAATCTATAGAAATTGAACGAGAATTGCTGGTGTCTTCCTCTTGTAAGTCGTTTTGGATAAAAGCAAGAAGTAAAGTAAAGTAAAGTCTTACAAGAGGAAGACACCTGCAATTCTCATTCGGTTTCTATAGATTTTGAGTTACAAAACTGAGTTACAACAAGTCCCAACTTGTCAAGAATAGAACATGGTAGGGAGCACTAAACGAATATATATATTCAACAACTCATGATACAGACTGGATCACGTCATCTGTGTAAACCGGATGTCAGGTGACAATGTAGAGATGAACCCAGTCACAGATTAGCACGAAGTGGGGAGCCGAATTTCACCTTTACTATACAAACCAACTGCTGATAAACAGCAGTTGGGAAGGATTCTCAGCATGAGTTGACATTCTCATTAACCAAGGGAACTTAATGCCTGAGCATCGGCAGGTAGGAAGTGATGAATATCTGTGAATGGAACCAGCTGCTTCCGCATTCCTGTGACCATCAACTGACCAATGTAATTCCTACACCGTTCTCCTAATTTGCATGTTAATACCCTCTGCTGGCCAGTGGTGGCCTAGTGGGTAAGGAAGCAGACCCATAATCAGAAGGTTGCAATTTGAATCCAAAACCGCCAAGGTGCCCCTGAGCAAAGCACCGTCCCCACACACTGCTCCCCGGGCACCTGTTATGGCTGCCCACTGATCACCAAGGGTTAAAAGCAGAGAACACATTTTGTTGTGTCACTATGTGCTGTGCCGTGGTGTGTCACATGTGACAACTAATCACTTTTAAATTAAAGGTGAAAGTCTACAGTTAAAGCACATCTTGTTCATTACATTTAAAGTTCATTGTGGTGGTGTATAGAGCCAAAAAATAATTGGAATTGTGTCCCAAATGTGTCCCCATTTATTTACTTGGCTACGTGTTCACAGTTGCACACAGTCAGTCTCAGCTGAGAGAGTTTGATAGGGCATGATTGGTGACAATTATGAGAATTAGGACTCAAGGCTCACAAAACACACACACCAGAGGACCTATGATAAGTGTTTAATTCTCTCTCATTACAGGCAGCAGCACAGGCCAAAGCCAAGCCTCCCAAGCAGGTGTGTTTCATAGAGACTCAGTTGTGCACACACACACAAACATATCAAGAACTCCTAACGACTACAATTTAGTACAACAAACACAGTAAATTAAGTTAAAAGACCAAGTGTTCACGGCTGGTTTGTATTGCCCAGTATAAACTGGCTAATGTGCAGGCAGAAACGAACACTAACTGATGTGACTGCTTATAGTGAGTCTGTGCACAATGCTATTGTTTCTGAACACAGGAAGCACTTTCACCAATGTCACAACGGACAATAAAAAAAATAGAAATGATTTCAAGAAAACAACAAGAGAAAAAAAAAAAAAAAAAAAAGGTGTGTGTGTGTGTGTGTGCGCCCATGATCCCAACAGTGGGGAATGTGAGAGTTGCATGGTAAAAACTGTAACTATCATGTATGTGTGAATGCGTGTGTGTGTGTTACACCCACAGCCATCCATGGATGACTCCACAGCTTTAGATCTGCTTTCCAGTGATTTCTCCTCCAGCCCTGCAGCTCCCAATACAAACACAGCCACGGTACAACACACACAGTGACATGTGCAGACATACTACCATGGTACAATGTTCTCTCTGTTTCTCTCTGTCGCACACACACACACATGCTCACATGCGTTCACATGCATATTCATAGCGCAAAACTACACAGCACCGCCTCAGGGCCTGTGTGTGTATGTGTGCATGCATATATGCAATATTTATCTCTTTCTGTGTCATTTCATACCTTTGGGGGTTTTTTTATACATAAACACATGGGACCAGTGATGCTGTGCATTTCTCTCTCTCTCTCTCACACACACACACACACACACACACACACACCGATTCACTGACTGTGTGTTTGCTGTATGCTCAGACCGCGGGTCCTGCTGCACAAGCGCCAGATGCCAGACCCAAAGAAGACAAATCAAAGGTCAGCAACACACAACACACACTCTACACATGCAAACACATGTAGGACGAAAGTTGACATCAGCAATATCAGTGTTGTCGCTGTGTCACTGTCCACTCAGCCAAGGGCTCAGACAGGTCTCAGAGGAACTAAACAGTTTGTTTACCTGGCCTGGATCTGAGGAAAATATGAACATGAAGCAGCAGTGTAGTTCATCTGTCAGGACCGTTTGTCAATCCAACAGCATGGTGTCCAAGAGATGAAGTAAAATCTGCAATCTTCTCATTTCAGGCCAAGACTGAGAAGACAAAAGCAAAGGTACATTCAAGATTCAAGATTCAGGATTCAAAAGAGGTTTACAACAATATGCACAGCATACAGTGTCTTGAAACTGTTTCACACAGTGCATAAAAATTACACATAAATATAAATAATTAATATAAATAATTTAACCAAAATTAAACTAAACCTAAATGTAAGGGAAAACCTCATATAAGATGCCTCAAAGGTGCTGTGTGTCAGATTCAGTATGAGGTAAACAGCTGAAATTGTGCAAATGTCAAAGGTTGCGTGAGGGAGAAAGTGTAGTGTTGTCTTTTAGAGATTGCACACTGGCACAATTGTGTTTCTCAAACGTTGGGCCAGAGATCATCAACTCTCGGCCACCAATCCAAATCCAGGCCTATTGTCAGTCCGTCCAGGCGGTAAGATTAAGATTAACAGATTCTGACTGGCCACAGGGGGAAATTCAGCAGCACCCAGAACCTGGCAAATCCCATGACCGGGCTTGTGTGTCAGTGTGTGTGTGTGGGTGTGTATGTGTGTGTTTGTGTGTATAAGGTGTTGGAGGTATGATTTTTTTAACCCCACCATTTTTACAGAAAAGCACACCTGACGACCCCTCTGAACAAGACACCAAGACACCAAGTCTGGCCAAGCCACCAAGCTCAGATATGGTGTCCACAAAACAGGGAGGAAAGAGTTAAAATGCTCAGGTGGGACTTTTCTCTTAGACACAAACACACACACACATGTGTACATTTAGTGTCACACAAAACACATTTTCATAGTTGCGCACCAAAAAAAAACTGCAACTTGTACCTGTCATATGTATTCTATTCAAATGATCACTATTAGTAATACTACGTGCACACACCCTTATTTGTTTATTTAATATGAATGTGCCAATATGTTGTGTGTTGCTGCAGGTTGTGTCCTCCCACTCTGCAATAAGAAATGAATCAAAAGAGCTGCTCAGCACCTAAAAAGAAACTGACATCTTTAAAACTCCAAACCCGCCCTTAATGTTTCTGTATGTCTTTTTGTTAGTCAAACTGCCTCACTCTTTCTCTCTCTCTTTCTCTCTCTCTCCCCAACACACACACATTGACAACCCCCATGTCCCATCGTGCCATGTGACCTCAGCGTAATGTCTCTGGTCGGGGATGTTTGTACGTTTGTACTGGGTTTGGAAGGCAGTAGTACAGTAGTCGTGTACAACGTCGACTTCCAAATAGGATTTACAGGAGTGTGTCTGGAGTGAACTGTGTACAGCACTGTGCAGGTTATAAATATGCCTAGTTTACATTTATTAAAGAACTGTGTCAGAGGTTTTACCAACAGTTGTTGCTTCGTGAGGATTCTTGGATGCGCTCGTATTTCTACGCTGTCACCGGTATATACTTTTTCTTGGAAGGGACTTTTGTGTTTTTGTTTGTGTTTATGAGAGGCGTGCACATGTAAGTGAAACAAGGAGGATGGGGCTTTTCATGTCTTCATATCAGAAAATGAGCATTAAACTTGCTCACTACTATGCACCAAGGTAAAGCGACCTCTATAGTGCTCGGTGTGTTGAAAAAATGTGTAAACAACAAAAAGTTGTCATTTTTTTAGGTGACACAAAACAGTCAACACCATCGACATGATGTTGATGCCAAGCCTTACGTTGCCTCTGTTTTTGAAGTGCAATGCTCTAAAAACTCTAACCAATGGACTGTATTCTGGAGATGGGATTTTTCTGATTAAAGAGATGATGATGATGATAAAAAATTGCATATTTAATTTTGTATAATTGTTGCAAAAAAATACATAGTAGGATATTGTGCGTTTCTTTGAACTCTAAAGCCAGGCTATTACAGCATAAATGGCACTTTCGGTTTTCTCATGACATACTAGGTCCGGGGGATAGACATACATCTATCTAATATATTTTGTTGCCATTTTCATATTTTAATATTGCCATTAAAATTCATGCTGAAAGACACCATTTTAATGTGGGGTATTTTATTTGAATGTGCGCTTCATCATGGACTGTGGAGTGTCTGTAGTAGCCTAGTGGGTAACACACTCGCCTATGAACCAGAAGACCCAGATTCAAATCCCACTTACTACCGTTGTGTCCCTGAGCAAGACACTTAACCCTGAGTGTCTCCAGGGGGGGACTGTCCCTGTAACTACTGATTGTAAGTCGCTCTGGATAAGGGCGTCTGAGAAATGCTGTAAATGTAATGTAAATGGGTCTCCAAACCAAGCATTTAGTACAGGTGTTGATGGTCATAAACACAAGACCACATGACCATCAACCTGCTGACACAGGTTCGCGTGTTGAACTGGACTGGACAAGGCAAGCAAGTCCTTTACTGGTCACCAGGGGGCGCAAGAACCTCATTTCTGAAATTCCAGTCTCCCCCCTCCAGATCTTCACAGAAAGAAGACTGTCCATGAGAAGACAGTGTGGCTTCTTATTGACAGCGCTATAAATGTTACATACACTTAAAAGGTGAGGGAATTTAGTATTAAAAAAAATGACCTTTAATGACCTTTGTGCCTTTTTAATCCCTCACATAACATGATCTGCATCCAGGTGTACAAACATATTCATTTCTGAAAGAAGCACTCATGTCTTTAGTACTTTTAGAACTCATTATGACATCAAAGCTGTATGTGTGTGTGTGTGTGTGTGTAGGGGGGGTGATCTTGCTATGTGCGGTTGACCTTTTTGAAAGTTATATCTATGTCCAAATGTGTAATCTTTCAGTTTTTTTTGCCTTATGTCACTGTCTATCTCTTGAGCTCCTAACCCCTCATGTGGTAACCCTTGGACACACAATTAATTCAAACACTCATTAATAAACAAATAAATATGTTTATTGCATTGAGGGTGTAACAGGCCAAACAGTAATCTATTATTATTATTATTACACTAAAGGCACTTTTATTACATAACACACATATTCATATCAGCCGGTTACATTTACTTTGCAAAAAATATATATAAATTCCAGATTATTTTGCAAAAAGTGTAATCAAAATGTGTAATAGTATTGTCCAGAAAATGTAAAAATGAAATAAACAAAGCGGCAGCACAGACAGACAGTTGAGCTGAAACAATATCGGCGGAGGATCATTCTCAGGTTTTTGGTCAGTCGAGGGGAAAAAGGCCTCAATGTGAACGTCTCACAAACAGAACAAATTAAACTGGTCATATATATCCAACGTTTTGGTACATTTAGAAATCTTTTGGTTTTGCTGTTTCTTTGCAGAATTTTCAAGTGCGTTTTAACACAGATCTAATTGAACTCATGTGTGGAGGCCTACGTGGTACCTATCAGACGTAGCGAGTGGGCACAGCGTGCATCCCTGTGCCATTGTCCAGCCTGAAAGACAGAGAAAGGGAGAAGTTGTTGAGAAGTTGGTGGACATCCGCCGAAATGCAACCTGCGCGCCAACCCGAGCGGCGACACCTACTGTTTCCTGTAATGATGGGGACACCGTCTGGTCCTCATTTCTGTGGAATCCAGCAGCAAAAGGAGATTAGTGGTTATTGTTCAAATTAAACATGAATTTAATATAGAATGAGCATTTAAACATGTTTTGAAGCCCATGGGCAGACTCTTAAACAATGTGAAATACCCTGCACAATTACAGAAAGAAAAGTGAGGAAAACCTTTGGCCACTGAGTGTGTGTGTGTGTGTGTGTTACTGACTTACTGCTACAGTAAATGATTGTGGCGATGAGGACCATGAGCAGCAGGCCACTGGCAGCCACCAGTGAGGAAAAAATATGAATCTCGCATCTTCCCTCAAGGCCCTTTAGCACTGGATGCAAAATATACACATAAACACATACAAATATATATAAAATTCACTTAAGTATACGTCTCTACAGCGGCAACGTAAGAAACCGAGGAAAACGAACCTTTTTTGTCTGGGAACTCACAAGGCGGTGCAGCAACAGTTTTGACTGTGGTGGGACGTGTTGTACAAATTGTTTGAACTTTTGCCGCGGGCGGCTCAGTTGGCTCTAACAGAAAGAATACGCAGAAAAACATTTTTTGCATACAATTAATAATCATATGTTACAAAATAATTTATATTAAAAAAAAATATATATATAATGAAATATGTATTATAATAATTGAACAAAAGTTGTGTTGTTCAATTATAATAATTACGATAACGACAATTTCTGAAAAAAAAAAAAAAAAAAAATCATTTGAAACCCCTTCGTCTGTTCTTCCCATCACAGCTATTTGGTAGTAATAATATAAAATTCTCCTCCTTCTTTATTTCCATGCACGTATGTAGGTGATTATATACCGGGGGGGGGCTCCAGCACGGTGACTCTGCCGAACTCGAGCTGGTTGTTGTTGATCCGGGTGCAGGTGTAGCTGCCGCCGTCGCGCCGCCGCCGGAAGTCGCGGACGACGAGGGACCGGCCGCCGCCCTTCGGCTCGATGTTGCTCGGGAGGCTCTGCACCTTCACCTCGTCGCCCTTGAAGGACAGGAGGAATTCCACGCCGCCGGCGTCCGTCACGCGGAACCAGTGCAGCAGGCTGGCGATGTCCTTGTCGCAGGAGATTTCCACGTCGCTGCCCTCCGACACGAACTGCGTCTGCGGAGCCTGCTGCGCGGAGCCGGCTGCTGGCGGACGGAGAGGGGGACTTTAGGCAAATCCATTCTCACCGAAACGGATTGTTTTTTTTTATCTATTGTAACACATGTTGCATAAAAAGAAAAAAAATGTAAAACGAAGTAGGATTGAAAATAATTGTAATTCTGAACATGGTTTTCTGCTGATTCTGTTCTCAAAATTGACAAATTTCAGAGGTAAAATGAAACAGTTTTGTACAAACAAACGAATAAATAATAAGTCGAACAAACTATTATATTTGGCGAAACGTTGTTCGACGTTATTCGCCTTTTTTTTCGATCTCGTGTTTTCCGCTTTAAACGGTCCCATGTGTCCCTGCTGTATGTGGACACTCACCGTGACGAAGGGACAGCATGAAAATGACCGGAAAGCACAGACGCATCGTGACCTCGTGTCCCGCCGCGGCGCGTCGCGCTCCTCTCCGGACAGACCGAAGGCGTCGGGGGCGCGCTCGCGCGCGCGTGCACGAGCGCGCCCCCGTTACTCGAGTTTTAATTGGGCGCGCTCCCGAGGTTGGAGACGTGTGGCGACACACCCGGGGTGCTGGTGGCGTTCGCGCGCTTTTAGTGGGAAATTCCACCAATTATCCCCTTTCCATTATTTCCTTCAGGATTCGAACCCAGGTCGGTGTTGCAGCTGTGGTGGGTTGTTCTTTTGCATTTGGAGGGGAATAAACGTGCACCACAGAAGTCCTCCACGGGTGTTTTGCACATCCACTTCAAATCGTTTCCACGCCAAACAGTAAGAATAAAACGAATTTTCTCTTTATTAACTTGTCATTGTCTCTTTATTAACTTGTCATTGTCTCTTTATTAACTTGTCATTGTCTCTTTATTAACTTGTCATTGTTCAGGCGAGCACGTGTCTGCAAACTCCAGTTTCCTCTTCTGTGCGCGCGATGCAGCAGGGTGGTCTGCAGAACGAGCCAATCAGCACACGAGCTGCACCCCACAAACAACACACACACATCACACACACACATCACATAAACATACACTCACACACACATACATACATATACATACATCTCACACACACACACACACACACACACACACACACACACACACACACACATACACATCACACACACATCACATAAACATACACACACATACACATACATATATACATACATACATACACATTCACACTCACACACACCCACTCAGCGCACGCGTGTGAAGGAGAGCCGGTGTGGATGAAAGTGCACCACCGGATGCTGTAGCGTGAGGAACCGTGGGTACCGAACACCGGACGGCATCCCGCCCCAGCATCACCCACGCAGCTGATGCCACTGAATACACACAGGAATAAAATCAATAGCTTTGCTTCATTTTGAAACTATAAAATGTCCTTCACGACTAAAGCTGGCAACACGGAAAACTATTTTATTGTTGCTGTCAGTATTAAAACACAGCCCATCATTCTGACAATAATAGAATAGAATGTTTGTATTCCAAAGCGGTTTGGCTAATAACTCAAGAAAAACATTCTTGTTTTTATGGTTTGTCGGGCCAAAGTAAATTAATGATACCAAGAAAAATAAATCAACCACACAAACATTTTAAGTAGTTGATATTTCTGCAGACAGCGCCCCCTATAGACCACCAGCCAGCGCGTTATGGGAACCAACTTGTATTTTGTGATTTTTTTTTTGTTTGTTTTCCAATTCATGACTTTTTACGATCGTTTCAAATGTAGTTTATTCTCCGCCTGTGGCGAAATTACGGAACAATATTCCACTCCTTTCTTTTATTTCACAACGTCGCCGTGCCGCGGCTCGAGTCTCGCGAGACTCGGGCTCCTTCAGTCGACGGTTCTGGGTGGAAAGTTGATGGAGAAAATTTCAAAATGTGGATGCGAGCTGGCGAGCCGTGGGCGCGGAGCTGCGATGCTGTGGGAGTTGGTGTTGTGGAAAAAAGTTTTAAAGTAGACCCTGGTTTTAGAAACTTTCTGCTGTTATGGATGTCGGGGGGTGGGGGTGGGGACCGACGTCACAGGGAGTACGCTTGCGTCACATCTTCGCTAACGTTCATAAATTCAAATGATTTGAGCACAAATCATAACATTTACATACATAATTATGCACAATTACATTGCACAAAAAAGGCTCATGACCCTTGACCCCCCTGCACAAACCGGAGCATAAATGGAATTTCCATTTTCGGTTAATTTTTTAAAATGTTACAAGAATGGACATGTGTTATAAAATCTGATGATTGTCAAGCAAGCTACTTCATCAAACCCTCTGGTTTTTAACAGTGCTGTATGGGTCAAAGGTTACAGACAGAGGCTCCAGTTTTCCAGCATGGGCGTCCTTATGTCCTCCCTTTCTTGCAAATCCCTTTCTTGTACATGGTCTCAAAGATTTTCATGTGTGTGAAAAAAAATGTTATTGTAATCACAGTGGTGAAGTGTGTGTGTGTGTGTGTGTGTGTGAGGGGATTCTGTTATTCTGCACTCCTTGCTGGTGGGTGGAGTGGAAGAACAGTTATGACTGGCAGGTTCCCCATCACTTTCCGACCCCTCCGTTTCTCCCTTCCTTACCTGGGGGACCCCTGTCTGACTCACCAACAAAATAACACCGGGGTCTCACCTCAGAGAGGTGTGTGTGTGTGTGTGCGTTTTCTCTGCATGTTGGAGGGGTTGACCTGGGGATGCCCAAAAGTGTCAGAATCCGGCCTATGTCCTGACAGAGAGTGAGTGGCCGAGGCCGCGTCCAACTGAAAAGGCCCCCTCAGCGGGAGACTGGTAATCACCGCGGTAAAGGGGGACAGGTCGGCAGGGAGCGAGGAGGCGCGTGAGGGGAATGGCCGGAATGCCTGGAAATCAGCCACGCCCGTGGTGAATAGGAAGTGGAGAGATGGAACTTCCTGAAGAGAGCAACAGTACGGCGGGGGAAGCGAGTAAGTGCGCTGTGCCAGGAGCACTCACACCTAATTTTTTGAACAGTTTCCAAGTGAACTGTAAGAAAGATAAAAGACAGAACTAAAGTAAAAGGAGAAAAAAAAAGTTCTTTTGAGGGGAGGTGTTCTTTAAAATATTTTCAGAATAAATTTTTTTTCTAGATAAAAAATAAAGAAAACAAATGCTTATTTAAAGAAGATAAAGTTTAGGGGTAAAACTGAGGATTAGTTTTGTTACACAGAGGTAGTTAAAATACACTTTATTTAATATGCCCTAACAAACGTGTGTGTTTGTGTGAGTGTGTGAGCGTATGCATTATGATGTAAATGTGATTTCTTTTGGTGTATTTTGTAACAAGAGAAGAACTACAGACCGCCGATTACGTCGGGACTCATTGCTCAGCAGCGTCACCCAAAGTGATGAATCTTCAGTGATTAGTTCAATAATTCTCCTTCTCATATAATAAATTAATTCAAACAGATGTATCATGTATCAACTTTTTTGGTGCCCTTATATCAATATCAAAGTGGTAACGCAACAGAAAAAGTTAATTGTTTTACTTGAAGGTATTTGGCGTGGGGAACAACATTGTCAAATGACCAATTCTTTTTTTATTATAGCAGACGTATAGTGATAATACATTGTTTCTTCCTACAAGTATGTGTTTTTTAGTAATGTGTTTTACACGTTTTAAATTGATTACAATAATTCTAATTAATTTTGACTACTTATGTGAGTGAGTATAAAAATGTTGTATAAAACGGCCCTTGTTTGTATCGGATGACAGTGATTTGATGTGACTATATTTGATGTGTGCATCTGTATAGACAGTGTTAAATACACAAGGTTTTGAATCTTAAATTATTTATTAAAAGAAGAATTAAACTAGAATTTAGCACATTATGATGTTTTCTGTGTGGGTATTTGTTTTTCAGAGCCCTGAACAGTTCAGGAAATTGATTAACAGCAGATTTATCAAAAGTCAAAGTCAATTACTCTCCCTTTATTATTTTAGTTTTTTTTTAGCATTTTTCCTTAATTAGATGATTGATTGTCTGTTTGATGGGCCACTTGTGGTAAGAAATAACTCTCAAGACACTACACATATGAGTTTTTTAATAAAATAAAAGGAATTGACTGCATCTTATGTTAAATTGAACCCTCTATTTATGCAGGAACAATGTAATAATATAAATGCTTCTGGTCAGATCATTTTTAACATTTTGTTGATTATTTGAAATTAAATCAACATACGTTTTTTCTTGTTATACTTTGCGGGGATTGTATTGAACTGGTACGGGCAGCTCATAACTTGACATGACATTTCTGTTTCTTGCTCTCTGCTCTCCACACACACACACACACACACACACACAGGGTGAGAGTGGAACATGGCCACCCACACACACCATTAAAACTATTGTACCTGCTCTATTTTATACATTTCATACTTGTGTTTCACACCGGCTATTTAATGCTCTCACTCAGTCTCTCTTTTTTTCCCCTGCCATTTTCTTGCTGCCTCCCTCTCTCTCTCTCTCTCGTTCTCTGGCTCTGCTGTGGCGTGGTTTGTGGTTTACCTGTGGTCTTTTTGTTTCAGCGCAGTGACGAGAAGCTCAAAGCTGAGCGAGTGATGTGAGCGAGATAATGTGTCTGTGTTCAGGGGTCTTTTTTTCTCTCTCCTCCCTTCCTCTCTGTCTTTCTCTTTCTTTCTCGCTCCATCACACAGGAAGGGGCTCTGTTTGTTCACACAGACCCCAAAAAGTCACTCAGCTCAACAGGCTGCTCGCTATTTCTACACTATTTCCAACTAAAACAGGTGAAATTGGTCTTCTTCAAGAAAATCTGCTTCCTGTCTAAAATCATACTCATGGACTCATGTCCATAATTTCCAAAATATGGAGATACCGCTTTCTGAGTGGCAGGATACCAGGAACCACCCACACCTGACCAAGTCTTCATTTTACCTGTTTGTGATTTCATATGTTCTTGACAATGGTCTATTACAACGGCTAAAAGAAATAAAAAAGTCTGTCTGTGTGACATTCTGTAATTTAAGCAGCCCTGAGAAACGCAGCAAGCTGGGCATGAAACAGGGGACTGGAGACAAGAGCCCATGCACAAACACATCTGACTCTATTTGATGAGCTGCTGATTTTCATTGTCTACATTATGAGCTTTTTCTTTTTTTCGTTTCGCCATTTCCATAACTCTGCCAAAAGTAACTGTAATAATAATGTTTTCAGTCATTTATAGAAAACACCTCTTTCTGAAAAATGTAGTAATTTAGTCAAATTAAATTATTTGTATAAATCTACTTAAAATGTACATTGTGTGTTTTAATGAGTATAGCTGTGTCTGTGTAGGATTGTGTACAGATCAAAGAAAGTGTCTCCTTTCCCACTTTTCCCTAAGTAACCCTGTTTTAGTAGCCTTGTGTGTAATACTAGCGTTAGGTGAGGTTTAGTAGATGAAGAACTATAAATTTCAATAAGATCCACAAGGTCACAGGTTCAAGTGCACCTCTTACTACTCCACTGCACTACACTACACTATATAGAATTACACTGCACTCAACTGCATGACACTGCGCTGCACTGCACTACCATACCCTGCACTACACAGCACTGCACTACAAAACACTGCACTCCACTGCCATACACTACATTACACTGCACTGCTATACACTGCACTACAATACATTTCACTACACTGGACTGCACTACAAAACAGTGCAATACACTGCACTTCGCTACACTGCTCTGCATTACATAGCACTGCACTACACTGCCATACACTTCACTGCACTGCCATACACTGGATTGCACATCACTCTCACACAGACACTCACAAGATACATAACGACATTTAAATTTATTAGTTCAACAAATCACTGATTAAAGGCATGCAAAAAAATAAATACATTTCACTTGAGACATTAAACTGAGCAAGATCTGGCATTTACAGGTACTGTATTTACAAGAAATAAGAAAAATAGCATCAGTCAACATGATGTGGGCTTCAGGAGAAAGAAAGCTTTCTGAGAGATGATGGTGAAATGGTGCCGACTGACAACCTGGAAGCACACAGCTTGGGTTAGTACGCAAAAAAGTACTAATTCACACAAAGCTGTGAGACTGTTCTTAGAGGAAGATCATGGCATGAGCAGTTTTGCTTAGGGTGACAAAACTTGTCAGGACATTCTTTAAAATATGCCTGTTTATTAACCTGCGGCAATTTCTCTATGGGACTCGTGTTTTTTTTTCACATGCACTAGCTACATAAGCTACTGGGATGTTTCGCAGTTTAAGACAGAGACCAGAACCCTCCACTGATTGAGAGTCTGTTAGCTGATGGCAAATCGCAAGCTTGCAGTGAGGTGAATACTCATGCCTTCCAATCCCATTCAAAAGTGCTGATGCCAGATCTTTCCACCAGTCATCTTTCATTCCGTCAGCAAAAACTGACAGCCGAAGTGCTTGCAACTCCTGTGTACCTTTGGTCTGTTGAAATGAATGTGTCCATTATCTTAATAATTGCAAGGAGTTAAGTGAGTTTAATAATGAGATTAGTATGACTATCTGCACAGCAATACACAGACATTTTGACCAATGAGATCCAAGAAGCTCTGGATTAAGTGTCTTGTTCAGGGACACATTGGTAGTAAATGGGGTCTGAACCTGTGACTTGTTACCTATTACACACTAGGCTTTTCCAAGCCCATATTAAGATGTCTTGTGGATATTTTCTGTTGTGTTGAATGTTCAACTTGCCTGATGCCACACTTCATCTCAACTGGTGTTTTCTGGAAGGAAACAGATTGTTAACACATACAGACACAGATACAAAAAAAGTGTGCAGGCATTTTTTCTAAGACACACACACACACAAATCTTAATGACACTTACTTCACAAAGTTATGTCGGCATTTCTTTGGCAGTCCTGCATCAGCATAAACACAGACAGAAACACAAACATCTTGATAATTAAGACTACCAATATGAGTGTCATTCACCTGCACATTTTTAAAAAACATGTCACTGTATTTTACTTGTTATAACATTTCACTGACTTGAAATCCCTCTGTGTTGACATTGTACTCATTCACACCTCTTAAAAAAAGCTTGCACATTGCCAGAAAATGAATTCTGCTGTTTAGCGTGGTTTATCAATGTGAAAAATAGGGCCCTACAAGCTGAAAGACCAGAGTATTGGTTGAATGAAAGGAGTGACCATGGCTGTTACATGTTGATATCATGTTATATTTTACACAGACATGTAGGCTTGAATTCTGAAATGACTGAAAAAGAAAAATGGTGCTGTGGTCTCTCTTTTTTTTCCAAAAGCTGTGAATGATTCAGTGATTATTATGGTTCATTCGAGCTTGGTGTTGTAGACTGGCAATCCTTAACATCTGCGAGAACACTCTAATAGACAACACCACACCCCCTTCTCCCCACACACAGACACACAATAAACATCCATAAATATGCAGGCAGTCACAGATACACACACACACTAATATTTATACACTTATAGTGTATTATATTCCTGAACTATAGCTTTGCATCAATGCTGTCACACAGACACACAACAAACGCAGCATCACAGCTGCGTGTGTGATTTGTGAATTACGGGTACTCACGACTGAAGTAAAAAAGGACGCCAGCTATGGTCAGAGCTAAAGCTGCAATGATTCCCAGAAATGGCCAAAGGATCATCTTTTCACAGTCTGTAACTTACACACACAGAAACAAATTAATATCATTAAAATAACAATCACACAAAAAGATTCATGAAAATTCACGGACACAGAACCTGAAAAAACAGAGGAACTGCTGTAAGAAAGAACTCTATAAAGGCATCATGCAAATGGAGTTTTTTTAGTCTGATTGTACTTTTCAGGGTTCATAACCCAACACCTCTGACCAAAACGTTTTATAAATGCTACAGATGCAGTTGTAGCTCATTCCTGACCTCATTGTTATATGTATGGGACTACAAAACGAAATGAAAATATCTCCAGAAGACCTGTCGCTATTGAACTTACGGCCAGTTCTTGTGTTACCAGGAAGCCATCAACCTTCTCTCTGCAATTTCCTTCCTTAAAAATGGCTTTTTTCAGAACAAAATACAATGAAATTATGGGTTGGTCAATTATATATATATTTATAACAATTAAGAGTACAATGTTTTATGAATTTCAATATATGTTCCCTTATATCAACCATTATGGGAATGTTCCAAGGGTTAATGTTGCACAACATTTCCAGATTTGACCATTAGCACAGAAGATTTCATATAATCTGTGTCCCAGAATGTGATCAATTATGAATAATTACTGGAGGTAGAGAATGAAAAAGTATTTCCTCATGGATTTCCTTGGATGAAATCATATGCCAAATGCATATGTATTTTACTGCATTTTGGTCCATCAGCCAAGTTTTGGCACAAACAATTCTCAGGGTTAAAAAAAAAGGACCCACATGCGCCATCTTACCATCTGCACGGCAATAGCTCGATTTGGAGCAGCAGGGCCGTTTCTTTGGTTTGGGCGCTTCTTCCTTGGAATTCTTGGTTGGCTGTGGGGCTCTTGGAGGTTTTTCTGATAAGGACAGAGAAGGATGGGAGGCATTGCTAAAGCACTAGGATATCAGCTCGTCTACCTAGTGTCAATAAACCATGATTTTCACATCATTTCATAAACTGCGTCTTCAAGCTTCACTTAACCAGATTGTGTCATTCGGCACTGAAGAACGGACCAACTCGCACCAAGCTGCTACGTAATTCTATAAAAATCCTTTTGTTATCATGGCAGCATGATTAATCATTATTCAAACAAAGTTTTTTGCTGTTCTTAAATACAATATATTTGCTGACTATAATTATATTACATTGATTATCAGAAGTCTTAAATCAGAAAAAAAGACATGTTCGACGTATTTCACAACTAATATATTACCAAAAATGTTGTACATGTCAGATGATATACACAGCTGATATATACAGCTGATGTGCTATATATCAATAAATCTGCTTGAAATAGCGGTTACACCTTAAAGTTCTTATTCCATTTAGCATGAAGTCCAAGAGAGCAGCTGTGAAGACTCACAACACATTAAAATACAACGTATAGCATTTAAAACTCTACACAAGGACACACTGGCTTGTTTTTATTTCTTTTTGGGGGGTCTTACGTAAAAAATGTATTATAAATGTTTAAGTACCTGTGGATAATGGAATATTTATAATGGTAGACCCTTCACTTAATCTCAGTAAGCAAAGACAAATAAGCAATAAGCATGAAAGTAAATAAGCAATGGAAACAATGGAAAGGTCAATTTCCCTAACAATTTTTCCAATTTCCTAAGATAGACATGCAAAAAATTATGATATGATGTTCCTCTCAGTGTGCTCTGTAACACTTTCGCTGTAATAAAGAAAAGTTTGCTGTTGCTTATATCAGTGTTTGTTTGAGAATTTCATGCCGTCACAGATCTCACAGGAAAATCTGATGATTTTATGAGCTGACAAACCTTTGGTCCAGCATAACAGCTGAAAGAAACTCTGTTTAGAGGAATTCCTTCCATTATGAAGCCCGGACGAAGGTATTTTTGACATTACCTGCTGATGCCAAATTTGTATGCAGATCAGAAGAAACATGAAATAGAGTGACCGGATCCCTCAGAGCAATCTCAGTTGGAATCTGCCTGCGTTAAGTTTAATGTGGAAGTACATGTATTTGCAGGTTGGGGATTCGGTCGTGAAGGTGGAAGGGTTAAAAAAAAAAAAAAAAAAAACGAAGAGATGGAGATTTGGAAAACAAGGTGTTCACCCACCCCCTGGTCGCAGCATATATCCAGGCAACATTGTTCCGTCCACCATGCAGGAGTAGAAACCGGCGTCTCGTTCTGTGATGTTCTTGATGCGCAGGGTGGAGGTGCTGCCTGTCCAGGACGGCTTCAGGTCGATGGCGAGTTCCCCCTGAGCCGGCAATGCCTTGTCCAGCAGAGTGTGTGTCATGAGAAACTGGAACTCAGAGGTGCTTCGGAGCTGCCGGAACCACATTACGAACTGGCAGCTCTTGGTAACGCATTCGCACTGCAGCATCTCAGAACCATTCAGGTCGGGGTACCTTACTGTCACAGAGGCAGCTAAGAACGGAGACAGACAGAGAGACAGTGAGGGAGGATTAGAAGGGAAGTGAGAACGGAACATCATCTGGACACGAACAAACGGAGAAGGTACAACTTCCCTTTGTCTTTGGGATACCAGCTGATCAAGACTGTACTTCAGCATTTTTAAAGCTGACCCCAGCCCCTGCCCCAAAAATGACCCAAGGTGACCTGTTTATTTTCTCACTGTAAGATGTAAGGAAAATGCGGCCACTTGAAGAAAAATGGCACAATGTCAATTAAAACAAATGAATATATTACACTCAGTGGTCAGTTCATTTCCAGCTAACTTAACCAGTGGGAGCAAACATGAAAACTCTGGTAAAGCCAGAGCAGGAATTGCCTCCTGACTTTAGCCGCGCACGACAACTGTAGTTCCAAACAGTGGGTCACCAGAGTGTTCAGCATGGAAAATAAATACATATATATAAATATATGTATTTATGTAATATATATATATGTACTGTATACAGTGCTGGTAGTGTTTTTCTTGGTGCCGGTCCCAAGCCTGTGCAAATGTCGAGGGCTGCATCAGGAACGGCGCATGAAAAAACTGTCGCCAAATCAATCATGCGGACAACCAGACCGGTTGATCCACTTCTGACTTGCAGCCGCCGAATGGACACGACCACTGTGTCCTTTAATCAGCTTTACTGTTCCGTTCCAACCACCGGGACTGGGGTCAGGTGCTTGGACCCGGGGTTTTCCTGAACCGCTGTGCGTCTGGGAAATATGTGTTCGTATTCTGTTCATTTACCCACTGTCAGTGATAAAGGGTCGTTTTGACACTACAGTTACAGACGTCCTGCAAGGGAATATTTGTGTGGGATGTTTATGTTGCAAATGTTAAACTTTTAATTCATGCATTTACTTTTTTAAAGCCCTTCAAATGTCAGAGAGCAGAGCGAATGAGAAAACTGAACAATTTACATAGAAAATGTAGGAGATTTTACACGAGATTTGAAAGACAAGAAACGGAGAGAGGGTGTAAAGGACCGTAAGAAGGCCTTGCGAAAGTCGACCCCAGTTAAGCAACGCTCAGCTGTGATGTACTTTATTTCCACCCAAACATCCTACACAGTCACCCCATGAGTTACAAAACACCATAAAATATATTAAGATAATTCAGAATAATTCTGATATTTCAGAAATAACGGTGTTTCTGAGTCTCGTAACAGTCTCGTTCATTTTTGGGCCTCTAGGAAAAAAGCCGCATCATTAGAAACGTGAACGTTTTTTTAATTTTAAGACCTGATAGTTTACACAAACAGTGTTCTCAGGCATCTGCCTGTCAAGTCATCACTTACCTGCTGCCCTTCAATTTCAAGATTTAATGTGTTACATTTCTATAATATGGTAAATGTACCATATTATAACACAGTATTAATTTATTTTTGTCTATTAAATGGTTACTTCAACATATTGTCTTTATAAGTGACACAAAACATTTTTCATTAATGGATCTTTCTCCAAACAGATAATTCATTAATTCAGTATATGGTGACTTTATAACTGATCAAAAAATGTAAACACAGATCTCCATCAAATGCACGAGCCGGTGCCATTACAGTGACAGAGTCTACAAGAGTCCGAATTTAAAGTTTCAGATAAAGAAACGGGTGGGATTCGAGATTAAAAATGTAAAAAAAATGCAGCGAGCCTGAAGTTACGCTGGGTTCCATTTGGGCCTGTTGCTTTGAGGAGCACGTATCTTCTCTGTGTGTGTGTGTGTGTGTGTGTGTGTGTGTATACAGCGAGAGATTACCTGCAGTCCACAGTCCCAGTATCATCCACATTAGGGTGACGCTCATGTTTAGTTGTCCTGAGGAGCTTTGGCTGGTGAAGGTGTGTGTCAGGGGGAAGGGCTCTCCTTCTGTCTCTGTCACGCCGTCCTTCAGAGAGGAACTGGAGAGTGTGAGCTCCAAAACACACCCTCTTACTGAGAGCCTATCATGACGTGAGTCATACACACACACACACACACACACACACACACACACACACACACACAAATACTAACTGCCACACACTACTACAGACACATAGTCATCACACAGATACACAACTACCACTGAAAATGCACACAGAAGTGTGTAGGTTTCAGAAGATCCAGTACCGAATGATTCACTGAACATGAGACAGTTCAGAACTCCCCAAGAACACACACTTTCATCACAAACGCCTCCTGTCAAAGAATAAAAAAATGTCAATCAAATAGCCAAATTTACAGGTTTTTACATTTACAAAATGAACAGAATTGAAAAGGGAAGCAGTTCTTAATTTCAAATTTTGGCTTATAGTGTACAGATTTCCGACTGAAATTCCTTGATAGACAGCGTGACGACCCCAACAGAAGATTCCCCATTCAGTGGCTTTGCTGCATTAATAGAGGATAAACCACAACATTCAATTACATCAGCGGGGCATCAGTCTGAAGTGAAGGAAGCCCGTAAGCTCGGCGTTTGTTCTGTGCTTGGCGGGTTTCAGGTTGAAAACCCACGGGCATGCCGTGCGCCCTCAGCCCTCCTTCACCCCCAAGCCCAGGTGTGTGACCCGGCCCCCACCTGCACCCGGCTCTCTGGGGTTTATATCGCATGCTCGCATCTGCACACCCAAACCCATTTGATATCATGCAGCCACTTTCAACTTAATGTAACAGCCTCCATCAGCAGCAGCATTAAATGTTGAGGCGCAGCTGCGTTCTGCATCTCATCTAGCTCTCGCCGTGATGCACCTAAGGGTGGTGCTTACGTTCAGACGCTTCATGTTTCATGTGTCATGCTCAACGGCAGGGGCATGAAATGAAATAATTGTGAGATGGTCTGGTCTGCAGAGTGACAGTAAATAAAATATTTTCATACCTCTTCATGCCATCATCTGAATGGGCCTTCGCACTCTTTCACTCTTAGGGTGGACATCTGTCACAGGCCTGGTCCACACAGCAAGAGAAGGAAACACAGCTGCATTCATTTGTTTTGACATGAACGCGATTGACATTGATTTTGAAAGCACTTCTGATTTTGGATTGAATTTTTTACATTTACATTTACGGCATTTATCAGACGCCCCTTATCCAACTTACAACCAGTAGTTACAGGGACAGTCCCGCCTCGAGCAACGGAGGGTTAAGTGTCTTGCTCAGGGACACAATAGTAATAAGTGGGGTTTGAACCTCGGTCTTCCGGTTCATTAACAGAATCCTTTATGTATATAATACCAAGTAATACAGATTTTGTTTACTATTCATTTTTTGTGGAAATATTTTATCATATATAGCAATATTTATCTACTGTAATGTAGTATTTAGTATAGTACATTTATTTAGTGTTAGTACTTCCTCTCAAGCCCGTACCATGTTCAGCAATGCAGACTTTGCCTGAAGAACTTTTTTTAAATGGCGCGCATGGACTGAGAGAAACAGCGTGGATCAATCCAGTGACACTCCGCATCTTAGCGAACATACATTACAAACAGCCGTACACAGTGACAGTATGTACGCTGATATAGGATCATGACTGTAGAGATAGACAGGATATGATTGGAAATTAGTAAAAATATTTGGGAACTTAAGACATGGGAGAGCTCAAATACAGTTACACAGAAGTCATGCGTGTGTGTGTGTGTGTGTGTGTGTGTGTGTGTGCATGTGGGGGCTTCAAATATCACCACCGGAGATGGTGCTGGGGGTTTTATGTTGGATGCTTGGGTGGCGGTTCGGCCTGAACAAGTGTATGAGAGGGTCGTGGAGGGGGTGAGGATGTGGGCAACACACACATGTGCATACACACACACACACACACACACACACACACTCAAACACACAGAGTGCATTCTGGGGGGGCGATGGCTCATCTGAGACAGAGACACAAGGAGACAGACCACAGGATTCTTTGAAAACAGGAGATATCAGAACTTCTCTCCTTGAATGAGTTTCTAACACACACACACACTCACAAAACTCTTTAAACACAGAACAAATGTGACAGAGGATATTAAATGTTTTCATGAAATAACACTTTTTCAATCCTTTTCTGTAATACACGTTTTTCCTTGCCTTGGTCACCCTTGAGCACTGTTCTAATCTGGCCTGCAAAGGGCCTGTATGCTCTATTTAAAGCACTGTACATATAAAGATTGCTCGATTGTACATGTTCGTTATAAATATGGACAATAAAAAATATCAACCATACATTTTGCATGTAATTAATTTACAAAATGTGACATTGCCATTCGTTGTGCAACTGAAAAGTGACATGTGCATCACAAGCACATGCGGACACTGGGTGTCCGCTGACTACTTAACATTCTATGAAAGTGTCATATCTTCAGTGTTGTCAGATGGAAAATATGAAAAGAAATCAAAAGATCTACAGAATAGAACAGTCTGACAACAAATGTATAAATGTTTGTTTCTTGGGGAAACACATTATCATTCATGAATATCACTCAAACGTTACATTCATGGGGCAGTGGTGGCCTAGTGGTTAAGGAAGCGGCCCCGTAATCAGAAGGTTGCTGGATCGAATCCCGATCTGCCAAGGTGCCACTGAGGTGTGACTGAGCAAAGCACCGTCCCCACACACTGCTCCCCGGGTGCCTGTCATGGCTGCCCACTGCTCACTCAGGGTGATGGGTTAAATGCAGAGGACAAATTTCACTGTGTGCACTGTGTGCTGTGCTGCTGTGTATCACGTGTGACAATCACTTCACTTTCTTTCTTTCATGGTTTTGGGATTTTGCACCCTGTTTGGAAGTGGAGGTTCCTCTTCTGTGTGCTGCTACTCAATGTCCCACAGCACAGATGAGGTTGCCATCGTGCAGCTCCAGCTTTTATTCAGCTCTACTGGCTTCCCCTAGACCAAATTATAAAATCACAATGTAATCGATTTTACAACCATGCCTTGATCTTGCCCTCAGATCTCCTTGGTGAAGACGACTCAGTGGAAGTTCTGCAGCTTATCCTGGACTCAGCAGCAGTAGTGAAAAGTGAAGGGATTGTGAAGCACAGCAAGCACAGCACACGGTGACGTGACGAAACGTGTCCTCTGCTTTGAACCATCCCCCTTGGTGAGCAGTGGGCAGCCAGGACAGGCGCCCGGGGAGCAGCGTGTGGGGACGGTGCCTTGCACAGCGGCACCTCAGTGGAGCCTTGGCAACCTTCCGATTATGTGTCCGCTTCCTTAACCGCTAGGATATCACTGCTCCAGTACATCACAGAAGCAGCACATTCAGCTGAATTGAGCAAGATATCAGGGTTTATTAAAGGTTTAATGACAGCAAAGTGTCAACAATGGCAGCCATATTTTATTTGCATTGACACGTGAAAGTTACACAATTTAAATCCAATCACCAATTAGTGGACTTGATGCTAGAAAGGGTTACGTGCTCAATTGCACAGCAATAGTACACGGTCAGAAACAGAACAGCACCTTCTCCATCATCTGCATGGGCACTGGACAACCCATGTCATTAAATGTGTGTGTCTGTGCGGGTGTATTATCATACATACACAGCAAAGGCATATTTTGCTGTAAATACATGTGAAGAACATGATTTATCTTAGCGTACATGGGTTAGCATGCAACCGTGCAAGCAAGCAAACAGCAGGATATAGTCAACAAAAAATACGTCTCTGCCCACTCCCACGTACACAGGTGAGCAGATGTTAATAAGCACGACCTAACATGAAATAACTGGCTCCGCCCACTCCCATGCCTACTAGTGAACAGATGTTTAAAAAAATTACCTAAAATGAAATAACTGTGGCTTTTTATGCAGAATTATTAGGCAAGTTGTATTTTTGAGGAATAATTTTATTATTGAACAACAACCATGTTCTCAATGAACCCAAAAAACTCATTAATATCAAAGCTAAATGTTTTTGGAAGTAGTTTTTAGTTTGTTTTTATTTTTAGCTATTTTAGGGGGATATCTGTGTGTGCAGGTGACTATTACTGTGCATAATTATTAGGCAACTTAACAAAAAACAAATAATCTGAGTCGGACTGGAGCTCTCTGCCCTTTACCAATCCAGCCATGGGCCCATCCATCTGGCCCATCAAGACTCACTCTCATTTCATCAGTCCATAAAACCTTAGAAAAATCAGTCTTGAGATATTTCTTGGCCCAGTCTTGACGTTTCAGCTTGTGTTCAGCCTTTCTTACCTTGGCCATGTCTCTGAGCATTGCACACCTTGTGCTTTTGGGCACTCCAGTGATGTTACAGCTCTGAAATATGGCCAAACTGGTGGCAAGTGGCATCTTGGCAGCTGCACGCTTGACTTTTCTCAGTTCATGGGCAGTTATTTTGCACCTTGGTTTTTCCACATGCTTCTTGCGACCCTGTTGACTATTTTGAATGAAACGCTTGATTGTTCGATGATCACGCTTCAGAAGCTTTGCAATTTTAAGAGTGCTGCATCCCTCTGCAAGATATCTCACTATTTTTTACTTTTCTGAGCCTGTCAAGTCCTTCTTTTGACCCATTTTGCCAAAGGAAAGGAAGTTGCCTAATAATTATGCACACCTGATATAGGCTGTTGATGTCATTAGACCACACCCCTTCTCATTACAGAGATGCACATCACCTAATATGCTTAATTGTTAGTAGGCTTTCGAGCCTATACAGCTTGGAGTAAGACAACATGCATGAAGAGGATGATGTGGACAAAATACTCATTTGCCTAATAATTCTGCACTCCCTGTAAAGTTGGGATACAGTAATTGAGAGGCGGGATGTGTGTGGAAGTGGAGGAATAACATGAGGTTCAGAATCATGGAGAGTCCAGGGAAGTGGAAACGTGTCCCAGGATGGTCCCTCAGTCAAAGGACCCTGGATTAGGGTTGGAACCCACACATACACATGTAATAACCAAGTGTTTGGGGTTTTGTATAGAAATGAAGTGAAAGTGCCAGTTTGGGAGTTTTACTTCTCTTATTGGGTTTTGTTTCTGTTCCTGTTCCACTTCCCTGGGACTCTCTCTATCATTCTGAAGCTCTTCTTCCACACACGTGTAATTTACATTTAGGGCTGGGCGATTATACGATCTTGATCAATGGTTGTGAAAATATTCAGCACGATCTTCATTATCAGCCCTTTGTGTGTATCTTTACGCCGCTTTTAATTGGAAACAGGTCCCCATTTTTGTTCTTTTAATTAGTGTAGATCATTGCAGGTTTAAGTGACGTAATTTCTTATTATCTAATAAAGATCACTAAAACTGATCCTTCTCTTTATAAAACCAAAAATGATGTCACATTCACACCACAACGCCATGATAGACTACTGTAGATATGAAACAGTATTACCAGTCACCTGCACATATAAAACAACAACAACAACACACACACACAGAGAGATCAGGCTGCTCCTGCGTTAATGCAGCTATAAAATCTGCACCAGTTTTTTTCTTTATTTTCTGACACGCTGTGGGGTCTGTGAGGTGGGAGTCATGGTAACTAAGTGGCCTCGTTTACACAACTGTGCACCTGTGCAAACTCACACATGCAAACACACACCATCACACCCACATAAAAGGCGCACGCTCATACGTTACTGAATCTCTCTGAATTGACTCTTGACCTCAAAGGAAACAACCTTTACAAAGACCAACTGCGCCCCCTACTGAAAGAACAGCACAGATGCAGCTAGAGCAATGCTTCTTGGCATCGAACCCCTGCCCCTCAATGTTCAGAAAAGCTTATACACTTCAATAATTATTACAGATGTAAAGATTGTTTAGCAATGTTTTAATTTGCAGCGTGCTAAGTAA
Organism: Denticeps clupeoides; assembly: GCF_900700375.1. Taxonomy (NCBI): domain Eukaryota; kingdom Metazoa; phylum Chordata; class Actinopteri; order Clupeiformes; family Denticipitidae; genus Denticeps; species Denticeps clupeoides. The sequence goes on along the minus strand of NC_041709.1, from coordinate 19,830,250 downwards.
TTATTATGAAATATTAAATTACAATACCTCGCTGCCACCAATAATTGACATCGGCTGACTAGCCTGACTAACCTATTGCTCAATTCCATTCGTGTAATGGAGCAGCTCAAAGAGCCCTGAATATGGGCTCTCTTGTTTCCTGCCCCCTTCTGGCTGGCAGCAGCCGAGTTCATTCACAGTGAAACGTGTCCTCTGCTTTTTACCCATCCCTGAGGCAGCAGTGGGCAGCCAGTGTGTGGGGATGGGACTTTGCTCAGTGGCACCTCAGTGGCAGTTTGGGATTCAGACCGGCACCTTTCGGATAACTGGTCGGTTTCCCGCAAGGCCACCACTGCCCCATCAATAAGGAACACAACGTGGGAAAAAAAGTGTAGCGTTTTATGTTGGACACATTGCATCGCATTGTAAAGACGCGTTGAGAGTACAGTATGAGGCCCCGTTCCCATTACTGTGATTAAGCATATTTTGCTGGAACCAATTATATATTTTTTGTAAATATTATTTTGTATCTATCCTTGGGACACCACGGAAGCTATGACACGTTGAAGGTGGAGGAGCGCAAGGTCTCTAAACTTCATCGAGGAGCGGAAAAGGATTCCACTGGCAGCCTGTGCAGCTCTAGTGCCCAAGACAGTCAAGGCTTTTTTTTTTGTATTGACACTCTAGGGACAATTTGGACATTTGCACTTAGGGGTATACTGACTTATGCTTCCAGTAATGGCTGTGTTATTTATTTAAAGGGCAAATTTACACTGGGCGTCCGCTGACTACTTAACATTCAATCAAACTGTCATATCTTCAGTGTTGTCAGACGGAAAAATATAATAAAATATTTACAATAATGTGAGGGGTGTACTCTGTATATGTGTTTCAATTATGTATTTTACAGTTTTTTGTTTTATGCATGATGCAAGCCAATAATCTCACCCATCTCAACACAAGAAGTGTCTTCTTGTGGTCGTGGAATAGGTATTCACTGCATCAGTCAAGATTAAACCAACAATTAATCGTTCAGTAATAAACCAATCAAACAGTCTGCTCTATTTTCTCATTAAAATATTTTATTTGCCATTTGGACCATATGATTGCTTTTGAACACAACAGGGTCAATCTGAGATCACATCAAGCTGCGTCAAACTAAACAAGAATAAATATAATAATCATAAAAATTCCCTCCATTACAATTTTATTTCATGAAAGTAGAAGCAAGTTTCTACACAAGGAAGGAACGCAGATAACCAAAGATGAAGAGATCGATCACTCAGAACATCCCCAGGACTGTCTCATCCCACAGCTTCTCCTCCTCTGTCCGTGTGTCGGCTCCTGCCATCCTGTCTTTCATCCTTTTCTTCTCTTTCCTGACTTTCTCCTTCGTTCTCCCCTGCGGTCTCTCGTCGTTCTCTGCTGTCGTTCTGCCGTGTGTGTGTCCTTCCATTCCGGTGCTTATTACTTCGTCTGGTGTGTCATTTTGCGATGCCTTTTCTACATCTTCTCTCTTCTTCTTTGAAGAACATTGATCTCTGTGAGGCTGATTCCGCCTTTTCTGCCTCCTCCTCTTTCGCTCATCCTCTTCTTCACCTGGGCCCCCCTCTCTTTTGCTCCTCTCTCTCTCCCTTCGTTTTCGTTGACTCCTCTTTTCTTTCTCCTCCTCTACCTGCCCCTCGTCCTCGCTTCTCTGTCTCTTCCTCTTGGATGTCTTGTCTCCTGGTTCTTCATCCTCCTGTTCCCTCGCTCTCCTCTTTCTAACACTGTCTTTCTCCTCCTCTTCATCGTCTCTTTCTCTTCCCCCTCTATCTCTCCTCTGTTTCCTCTTCTGCCTCCTCCTTTCTCTTTCATAGTCACTGCTACTGCTGTAGGAGGAGTCATCGGAGGAGGAGGAGTCTGAGGAAGAAGATGGGCTGAAAGATTCTGAGCTCCGTCTCCTCATTGGTCGTTGGACAGTGGGGTCTGGGTGGCGTACCATTTGGTATGGTTGTGCAAAGCCCCGCCTCCACTGGCCTGCTTGAGCAGAGCCGCTCCTCCAGAAAGGAAAATGAATGCCCGGAGGCTGGAAATGGGGAGGGGCATACGAAGGAGGTGACGAAAACAGAGCAACAGGGCGAAGAAGAGCCAGTCTCTGATCCACCTCTCCTGTCTCGTCCTCCTTCTGCTCCTCTCCCTCCATCCCTCCCTGGGTTCCTGGGCTGGCCTTGGGTTCAAGGCCTCGGGATTTCTGCACCTGGATGTAGTCGGCCAGTTCGTCCTGGAAAGTGTCGTACACTTTCCTCCTGGACTTACAGACCTCCCCCACCTTCTTCTCCCTGACAACACACACACACACACACACACAGACACACGTACACCCCTGTTACACATATTTACCCCTCAATCACAACACCTACTGCATGTTAATGTATGAATAAACAGACTCAGTGGAAATGTAGCAAACTATCCAACAGAGATCAAATATGGACAGTAGCTACTGGTATAATAGTTGAGTAATGTAAATAATAAGTAGTTAATAGAGAGAGAGAGAGAGAGAGAGATAGAGAGAGGGCTATGCGTGTTTGGAAGAGGAGCAATAACATGAGATTCAGAATAAAAGAGAGTCCAGGGGGAAAACTGAAACAAAGCCAAATTAGAGGTAAAACTCCCAAACTGGCACTTTCACTTAGTTTCTATACAAAACCCCAAACACTTGGTTAATGAAATGAACCGTTTGAGGTTATTACATGTGGATTCTCATGCACACATATACTCCCTCACTCACTCACAACCCTAATAGTCATTTAAGTGAAAGTGCATCCTGGGACACTCTTGATTATTCTGAATAATGTTATTGCACACACCACCCCCATTGCTTACTCTCTCTCTCTCTCTCTCTCTCTCTCTCTCTACTTATAATTAACATATCTTAACTATTATACCAGTAGCTACTGTCCATTTTGTTATCTCTGTTAGTAACAGAGTAAGAGCTTCTGCCAAATGCTGTAAATGTGCCCTCAGTTGTACAATTCCCTACAGTTAATGAACATAGCATTCCACTGAAAGACTATAAATGCACATATACCATCATTAGCAGAGTTGTTTAAAACGTGAACAATATCCGTACTGGACTTTTCACCCATTTGGTGTCTTGTTAATGGATCAAACAATTGCTTCCAGTCTAAAAAAATGACCGTAAACTCATAACGCTGAATACAAATGTGTGTACGTGTGGTAGCTGGATCTCTTACTGCAGCTGGTGCTTGTTGCCCTGCATGTGAGACTGGTACATCTCTACAGAACTGAGACTCACACCACACACTGGACACGTCAGGGTACCACCTGCTGGGGAAAAACAGGGTATACTCGTAATTATTTAAAATTGATTACTTGTACAAGCACAAGCCCAAAAAAAAAAAGACCCCCATGAAACTCTCATTTTGTCAAACATCCAGAATTATGCTGAAATCAGAATAACAGAATTTTCTTTGCACTACTTTGAGGATGCTCAGTACCTGAGTCCTCACTCGGCCCCATCTCTTGCTGCACCACCTGTCTGCTTTGTTTACGCTGGTGCTTTCTGCCACTGTAGTGTTGTTTGGCCATCAGGGGGGTATTGAATGTGGCAGCACACATACGGCAGTGCCTATTGGGGTCGTTCAGGTCCATATCCGGAGTTACTGGCTGCACAGGGTCCTTTGGCCCCGGGGTCTCTTCACACTCCTTTGCTGTGTTAGGGACTCTGGAAACATCTGCCCGAAAAGTCGAAATGCCCCATGACTACAGGAATACTGTGCACGTGAGCAAAAAAAACAAGCTGAGATTTATTCATGCATAGTCTCCATTAGTGTAAAACTTTTTTTTAAAAACTCACCACCGTCTGTTTGAGGGGTGTGGGCACCAAATCTGCGCCGGTTTTTGGCGTGAACTTTCCCAGCATAGTGCGACTTGGCCACCACTGCAGAACTAAATACCATATTGCATAACTCACAGAACTTCTCACTGCCAGCAGCCAGAAGTCCTCTCTGTTAAAATACAGACATTTTTTTCTTATTTTATAATGAGAAAGAATACAGTCATCCCACTGTACATTTTATAAACAAACGTGCATGTAAGTTTAGCACACACATTCAGTTCAAATATACACTATGTCTCAATGAAACGAGACTAATAACAATATTTTACTCAGCATGAGTAGATAGACACTGAAATAATGACATAGTGAGAACTAATAAAAGAACGTGCTGTATTGGCCTTTACACTCAACACGCATCATCATTCATTGACATCCACTAAAAGGACATCAGGTTTGGGTGCAAAAATGGTCAATGAATGGTCAATTGCAGTGATATAACAAAGTTTCACACAGTGGAGAGGCAATATCTTGCTCAGAACTAAAAAGGCACAGCTGATATACACACAAATAACCATAACTTTACCTCACTGGTAACAGTAAAGGTGTTTCTGTGGGAAACCTTAGAAGCAGTAATATGGTATAATAGCTGGTGTTTATATGTAATCGATATGCCTAATATATTCTTTATACATACAAATAGACAGAGGTTGACTAGCATTATGCAATGCTTATATATATAAAATAAATAAATTATCCTTAACACTCCACTCTGTGCCCCTCATTATAATCATTCCACCTCCAGTAGTCATATATGACAGATATGATTAGAATATTAGGTGCCTGTGTAGCCTGTCATGGATAGTTAAAATAAGTCTTGGTGGAGAAGGATGAATATGCATAAGTGTGTTACCGCTGGGCCTGTGACCTTTGCCAAAGATTGCTGGTGTTTCTTGGACTGCAGATAAAGCCGCATGTTTTGAGCATGTTTCTTTCCCTAAATAAAGACAAAGTGAATACCATAATAGCCTTTACGCTATCAAGTGAAACCATATATATATATATATATACACACACTCAGCAGTGCATTCACACACCTCATAATGTGAAACCCTCTGGGATTCAAACATCAGCACGGCTTCACAGATGTGGCAGTAGCCATCAGTCAGCAGGGTTTTCAGAGGATCAGGACCGTCTGTAGAGTAACCACAGTGACAAAAAGTGACATGGTTACTCTCTTCTGGTTTTTTCCAAACACCCTATACTAATCTGGTTCAAGTATAACTAACACCAGGAGCATAAAGTCTGAAACAATTTGTTATTTAAAACCTAAACTGCATTCACTAGGGACCACCGAAGGCCTGAATTAGAAGAAAACGGCATATTTAAATATATGTATTATTATTGAAGGGGGGTTGAAATAAGTGGCATCATAATTCACTGTTTCGGTGTGATAATGGAAAATTAAATTAGGAAAAGAAATGGCAAGATGGTGGAGGCCCTGCAGGGGCTCAGAGAAGTTACGCCACTTAGAGGAAAAATCATTATTCAATGCTCATATTTGTAATGTAATTACAAAAATGTAATAAAAAACACTGTGATAAAATGGTACATTCCTGCTATAGAAGTACATAAATTATGATAATGATACAGGTATGTAATGTGTGCATGTATATTATTAGAATGTCATTACATTGCTCTTGCCACTACAGCATTAATAAACAAATTATAGCACAAAAGAAGCAATATCTAACAATATAGAAATATACAATATGACTCAAAAAACAGAACTGAACATAGATTCCAGTTCAATTGCACTATATTACGCGGCTGAATTGTTGTAGGCATACATTAACTTTATTTTTGCTGCTGAAAAAGCACCATAACCATGCATTAAAAAAAAAAAAGTTAAATTGCGAAAAATATTTTCACAATTTATTAAAAAATACGTAAACCATTCAGCCACAGCTAAGTACTGACTGTATAAATGAGCAGAACTTTCACAAGTTAAATACATGAGCCATAATATAACCTACTCATTTCACTTTTTTTTTTATTAAATTACAAAAAACAAATGACCTTTTTCATTAACTTTTCTGAGTATAGTATAGTATATGAAATGCTGATGTTGTATTAATTAACAACATCAGTGAGTTTAATAGCATTATCCCTATGACGCTTCGTCTTATTAAAAATATGGTTCGTGGCAGCAAAAGTAAAATGGGAGCTGATTCGGGACATGCAGATCCTAGAAGTAACACCTACAGGATTTCCTCCACTTATCTCCTGAAGGACCTGGACGATGAAAATAATAACAAAACACATCAAATGAAGTCTGGTTATTTTTGCAGAGGTACAATTTCCCAGCAGAATGAGATTGGTTCTTGCTTGATTTCGCATGGTGCTCTGGGTAAATGGAATCTTTTTTCCCCTTTTATACAGATAAACCAGAGACGTTCAGACCTTAAACCATGCTGAGGTAACAACTTCCTGAGGCCGCACCACATTACGAAGCCAGCTCTTCCCTTCTGAGGAACAGACATGTACCACCATGTAGGAAGCCTGATGCGTTTATTACAGTATCAAAAGCATGAACGACACTAACAATAATATATCTATTTTTATTTTTAAACTAATGAATGCAATAAACGCTGGTTGATGTGAAGATGTTATGTAACTATTGTAATCAAATAAATAATAATATTTGATTAAGCATGTTAAGGCGGTATGTTTTGAGTTATTTAGACAGGTTTAATGTTAACCTGGGGATATTAAGGGACTGAACAAAACCTTTGGTCAAAACAACTGGTCAATCACGAACTCAATTAATATTCATATAATTGTAATAGTTAATTTAGAAATAGATAATTTTTTATCAGGGCACACCAACAAGGTTTAATGTTGCAAATGATAAAACATCATCTTTCAACCACTTATGTGAACGGCTGTCGACGTCTGAGAGTTTCTCAACGCCTCTTGCCAGCTAGGAGCCGACGTCGGCGCACCGTTTAATTCTGACTTTATTCCAAATCCACGCCTCGGCCCGTGTTCGTCGTGGGTTCTAGCGGCGTTCGCGTTAAAACGTCAGCGCCCTGCTCTGGAGTCACCGTCTACCCCGAAAATGGAGCGGGAGGACCGCCACGGCGCCGCCGCCGCCGCCTTGTAAAGTATCAGTAGAGGGTGAAGCGAGCAGGGTTGCCGCTAAACTGCGGCTCTCGATGGACTCACCTTCGACCCGCGCACTAGTGTTGTAAGTGCTTGTAACTGTGGCGACATGCCTTTCGGCGTCTGTCTCCGCGTTGTGCGGAGCAGACGAACTGTCGCCGCCGATCTCTGCCATTGTCTGTTACTCGCGCTACGTTTACACACGGGCCGAGCCGAATTCCCGGCGGCCGCCCAAGATGGGCGTCGAGGGTTCTTGCCTCGACTCGGGGGTGCGTTCCAAAAAGAGGCCGCGATGCGCCCTCGAACACTACTTCTTCCGCCATTTCTCCAGTGCGCGCATTCACGTAGACCGTGCCCATCGCGTCTCTCTCCCGAATCAGCTTTACAGTTCCGTCCCTCGTAAATTCGCCAATGATTCGGCGAAAGATGAAACGTGTATTTGTGTGCTTTTTAGTAAATTATGGCGGTCGAGTGTGTAGGGATAAAGTATAAGAATTGAGACGCGGATCCGACTCGTCATTCTCTTTTTCCGTTTCCGGTTGTTGTGTCGTCGGGACAGCACGCTACCGCTTTATATGGCAGCTGAAAGTGAAATAAAATAGAAAATAGATGTCGCCGAATACCCGACCACAAGAAATATATGATGACTATCTCGATCGCGGACAAAAAAAATAAACTAAAAGCGGAACGCGCGTGCACGTGCTATGACGCATTCCAAGCCCCGCCCCCAGCGAGCGCAGACACGCGCAGGGAATCTCCTGCTCCCGAAACAACACGCGCCGGGGCTCTTCCTTCGTCCGGATCTCGTTCGTCTATTCACCTGCCGTCCGACGAGAGAGGCACGGGACGCACGCGAACGAACGCGGCCATTTCCCCGTCCGGGCGAATATCGAGTTAGCTGCTCTTTGCGGAGTCCGGGCAACATCAAGCAGACCACGCCGCTGCTGACAGGCGACTCGCTTATTCCAACTTTACTGGATTAATTGCTGCAGGTTCGCTGTTCCGCGCGTTCTACGCTGGACACAGATCTGGACCGTTTGCCCTCTCGTTCCGCGATTTTCTGGTCCCCCGGGGGCTGCTCGCTGAGGCGGCTGTAACTTACACCGAGGGACCGTGAATAATTGATCGGGTGGAAATGAGCTCCGAGGAGCCCGCAGCTCCCGCTAAAGGCGACACCGACGATGACGGCATGTCCTGGTGGTACCGGTGGATCTGCAAGATCGCCGCCGTGATGGGAGGGATCTGTGAGTGTCCACGCCGCCCCGTGTGTTTTGTTTGTCGCCACCAGCCGCGGCGCTGATCCCCCCCCCGTATCCGGGAGTCGAAACAAAAGAACGACCGCGCCAGCACATGGCAGCGACTTCAATACGTGTTTAATACCAATTTAACCAGACCAGGCATGCATGTTATTCACGACAATCTAGCCGGCAGGATAATCTGACGGACCGCATCAAAACTCACCGGCGCTGCCACTGACAGCTACAGAATACGTGGCATATAATCCACCGAAAACCAATAAAAATCAATCGGTGGTTTATATAAATTAATTTTTTTTTTTGCATATATCAAAGCAAGATATGATTTTTTATTATTAGAACAGGACCCCCGAAGTTACTGAACACTCGCAAAAATATATATGTTGTATGTGAAGCAAATTAAAACCAAAAAGAAACGAGGTGTGAAATTACGAATGGGAACGTCTAAAATTGTTCAAGATTGTGTTTCTTTCTTGTTGCATGTATTAATTTATATAAACCACCTTACACTAGCACACAGAAATGCGCGTATCACCAGTTTTAAATTGTGCCCACTAATAATCGTGCATATCACTAATCTTGCGATATGGTAAGCACGTCTGAAAACTGGCATTATATTACGTTTAATAAAGCGTGCATATGTCCACACACAGCTCCTCACACCTTACTCCAGCACCCGCAGAGCTTTGCTGGATTTTCTCTAACTCGTTAAACAAACAAAAAAACAGAAACCTCGTGTAAGTCTGTGAACTTGCTTACACACTCGCACGTCGGTTTTTCGACCGCTGCAGCCGATAAATTGTGAAAACGCGAAAGGCTGCGACTTTGACGCTATGCGACGTTTCAAAATAAAAGTCCCCAGTGGAAAGACGGGGAAGGATTTAATATACACATATACAGTGGCTTCTAGGTGGGCTCAAACTACACGTCTAATTCACATGCACTTTAAGTAAGAGTAAGAGAAAATCCAGCAAAGTTCTATGAATGTGTGTCGAGTACGGAACTCGCTGCTAGCTGTGCTGCGGCCACACACCCCTGGTCACAATTCTCTTACAATGTCGATTGTGCTTGAGCACGTGTGTTTCGTGAAGGCTCACAGGGTTCAGTGTTATTCAGAAGGGAAGACACACACACACAATGACCGTGTACATTAACAGCATTTGCCAGACGCCCTTATCCAGAATGACTTGCAGTAGCGACAGGAACAGTTCCCCCCCCGGGTTAAGTGTCTTACTCAGGGACACCGTGGGAGTAAGTGGGGTTTGAACCTGGGTCTTCTGCCGTATGTATGTGTGTAAGTCATGCAAATCTTTATAGCCATATGCATTTGGATAAATGCACTGTCTTACTTCTACAGGGAGATGTTTATTACATCTTTTCATGGGAATGTCAAGCCCTTTGTTAGCAGGCTGTTGATGCAACAAAATATACAGTTCTCAACATTACCCTGAATAAAAAAAAAATAAATGCAAACGATGGACCGGCAATCAGAACCAGCGTGAGGGAGACATGGGACTAACAGGTTGCAACGTCTGTCAGGTCTAATGAAAGGGGTCACCAGAGGTGTCACCGCTGGTGTGAGCGTCACCGCCTCCAGTGGGCTTTTCTGCTGGATGTACGTCGTATGTAGAATTACCTTCTATGCCGTGTTAATGTGGCTGCTCCTACTTTTCTTGTGGAGACCCGTATATATATATATATAAAAAAAAATCCCCCTTTTTCTTTTCTTTGTGTGCTGTTCACATATTTGTCTGATACATCTGTAGCCTTTTCTTTTTTGGGGGGGAAAGACACATTGACACATTAACATTCAAGGATTCCAGTCAAAATTCAACGATAAAATTGACGGGTTTTTAAAGATAAACTGCGCAGGAGAACCTTTCAACACCCGATTCCCTAAACGGTCTTTTGGCTGATCCATAGTTCCCATAGTCTGGGAGGCAGACATCAATACATCCACGAGGTAGAGGACAAGCGCATTTTCCAGTCCTACAGCTCGATGTAGGCTGTGCCGCATTGTGTGTGTGTGTGTGTGTCTGTATTAAAACCAACTGCTGTGTCTTTCTCCTGTAGCCTGTGCTGTTGCTGGCGTGTGGAACTGTGTGACGGTGAATCCTCTGAATATTGCAGGAGGAGTCTGGATGGTGTAAGTACAGATTGTGTCTGTTTCTGTGTGTAAACGGATAGAAGACAATTTCACTTTCTTTGTTGCATGCATGTTGCCACAGTTTGAGATTTAAGTGAAGGTCGTTTAAAAAGTCATTTTATTTGCTAATTTCACGTACACTACTTGCGTGATTCTCATGTTGTTATTGTGCATGCGAGTTCCTCTGAAGTCCTGGTGGAAAGAGGGGTCCCACCCGAAAGCCAATGCGCAATTCCAGTGATATGCGTTTCAGAAACGTCCGAAAATGCCCATTCATTTTGTTCACTTGCCCCACCAGTAATTAATCCTGTGTGCGTGTTTCAGGTTGACAGCCTGTGTGCTTTTCCTGTGTGAAGTCCCCTTCTGCTGCCAGTTTGTCGAGTTTGCCAACGCAGTGGCAGCCCGTGCCGACCGACTCAAACCCTGGCAGAAAGCTTTACTCTACTGCGGGTGAGAGTCCCCCCCACACATCCTGTACTGAATCGGACCCTGATTCAAATAACGTCAATGTTTTAGCGGTGAAAGCATTCAGCTTGGTACCACCTTTACTGTAGGATGGAAGATGGACCCGTAGAAGCAGACTGGCTGCTGCGTCTTTTCAGATTTTTTCATTTTGAAATCACGAATCAGGCGCTTTTGCTTCATCTTTTTATCAGTGTTCTCAATTACTCTAAGGTTCATGACTATATGTTCTCTGAAATTTCTGTGCAAAAAAAAAAAGAAGGTTAAATGAACTACAACTAAATTAAAAGTAAATTAATGACAACCTTGAAAAGTTTGACTTACACGAAAGTTTGCGCAGTCCAAACCCGAGTAAAATGGACCCCATCAGGTTCAGATGGAGATGTCATTGAAATTACGCGGCTGCGAACGTGCTGGAATAAGTAGCACGTGGCGTGGTTGACTACGTAAAGCTAGTTTTAAACGTTTCTCAAGCAGTCTTACAGGAACCGTGTACTTCGTTGTACATTCATACATCAGTCAGATTGCAATGACCTTCCAAAATGTAAATGTTTATTTCGTATTCCATTTTTTCCAAATTCCATGACTTTTTAATGACTGTGAGAACCCTGTATTATGCAAATTTGTAACTTCCTCAGATACAAATTTAAAATACTATATGTAAATAGCACTGCATAAACATAATAAACGTAATACATTTTCTCACCAGTTAATTGGGAATCTGGGAATATCTGGATGAAGTTTGTTTTGTGGAACAACAGCCTCAGAATTAAATTAATGAGTTGATCATAGAATTATTTCTTCTTGTGTTCTTTCGTTTATCCTGTTGGTAGGATGGCTCTATTTCCTATAGTTCTGAAGGCCTCCTTCACCACACTGTTCGGGAACGCCATCGCCTTCGCCACTGGAGTTCTCTATGGTTTGGCATCGTTGGGGAAGAAGTGAGATCAGCGGCATTTTACTTTTTCTTTCCCTCTGATGTATACCACCAGTCAAAAGTTTGTACGCACCTACTCTGTGGCAGTTATGAGGCCATATTAAGAAGCCATTGCAAGAAATATTTTTTTGTTGCAGGAGAAAGGGAAGTGGGTTTCATGAATGTTTTTGTCTGAGTCACCTTTTTTTAATGAAAGTGAAGTAATTGTCATTGTGAAACACTGCAGCACAGCACACGGTGACACAACAAAATGTGTCCTCTGCTTTGAACCATCACCCTTGGTGAGCAGTGGGCAGCCATGACAGGCGCCCGGGGAGCAGTGTGTGGGGACGGTGCTTTGCTCAGTGGCACCTCAGCGGATCGGAATTCAAACCGTCAACCTTCTGGTCAACTTCCTTACCTGCTAGGCCACCTTCCCCATCGCTGCTTTTTTCTCTATTGTCATCATCAAAAGCTGCGTCACGAGATGTTAACATGTTCAGAATATCCAAAAATGAATAAGTACGTACAAACTTTAGACTGGTTGTGTAACATAGCAGCCAAGTCTCATTACAAAATTCATTTGGGAATGAGCCACATTTTAACCTCCTTCTCTCTCGCTCTCTCAGGGGAGATGCGGTGAGCTATGCTCGCCTGCAGCACCAGAAACAGGCGGATGAGGAGAAACAGGTTGGGATGACTGACGTAGCTGAGCTGTGAACGTCCCTCTGCTGGCCGGCCTGATTCCCCCCCCGTCCTTTCCTTCATCTCTCTTCCTACCTCTCTTGTCTGCTACGGGATTTATTTATTAATGACGAATGCTGCACCTTCCTCGTCACCCTGACTGCTTTGCTGATGGGGTGTACCTCTGCGTCTAGATCTTGGCTTATCTACGTTGAGATTTGTGTTTCTTTTTTTTGTGTGTGCGTTTTCTTTTATGTATATTTTAATGTAATTTATTCTAAACATCGACTTCATTTTCTGAGTGCAGATAGTCCCATCTGACTGAATTGTGAGAACTGTTCCACTAATCGACTGGGTGTGACTGTGTATCCATGGCAACACATGCATCCAGCAGAGGCGCTGGGGATTCTGTACCAGAACTCCCTAAGCAAGTTCAGCCCACCAGCCTCAGGGCGTGCAAGGGAGGAAGTGATGTCATATTTTAAGCTTGTGTCTGCTGCGTACAGGAGGTGGCATGTAAGTTAGTGTGCTATGCTGTGCTACTTTTAAAGATTCTGGCTGCCTACTGGGAATCTGTGTCCCAGAGGGTTCTTTGTCTTTGTATAATTTGAGGTTGAAGTGTGTGTCTTTTATTAAAGAGTGAGGCTTTAGAGGGACACTGTATGTGTCTGTGAAAGACAGAGAATCCTTCTGGGGGGGGGGGAGACCTTATTCAGCAGGCAAAAACCAAGCTTTGACCTCAGCTACCAGTTAAACTTTCTAGTCACTATCATCAATCCTCAGGTAACAGTTCTCAGTCCAGCCCAGCACTGTGTATAATGTGTGTGTGTAGTGCAATCATGGTCCTAAACCAGAGACCTCCACCAGTCTCTTTCTAAAACACTAAACAAGTTGCGTAACTCTTGTCCGCTATTTCTTGGACCCTCGAACCTTGCTGATGCTAAAGCAACACGAATACACACACTTTTGCTTTACTGAGTTATAATACATAAAGAACGTGAACTGAAACTGTCAGGGAAATCTACCATTGATCATGAGGGTCTTTCTTTTTGTGTGCACGTGTCCTTTGTGAACATTGGTTACATTTTTTCCTTTCTTGACTTGTTATTGTCTTTTGTTTTCTTTTGTGTGTGTTGGAAAAATAATAATAAAGAAAAAGACTTTTTACACAACCTGTGAAATGTCCTTGTCAAGGTTTAATCGGAAGGAAGAGCGGATCCTTGTTTGTTTTTTTTTTATGTTTTTGAGCCATTGTTCACCTTGTCCTGTCATTCACAGGCAGTGGGTGCTGAAGCTCATGGGCCATAATATCACTCATCTTCATGGTGGCCTTCACAGGATGCACAGTTGAGGAGTTTCTAAATAAAGCCCTCACTATGCAAATTACAAAGCACCGGGATCCCACATTTCAGGTATTGGTGTTGCGGTATGATGTGAGAGGAAATGGATTTAGGCTATTAACATACTTTTGTCACTGTGGTAAACTTGGCTGGTAATGTCATTAGTTTGAAATGTTACATAACAAAAAAAAATGTGCAGAACAAGCCTGAACATAAGAGTTCAAATTATTTGGACTACATTACACAAAGCATCATATAATTGAAATATGCTTTTACTTTAGTAATTTACTTTGCATTAGCTGATATTGTACTCAAAAGTCCATTTGAGTTCAACAACTCTTGTAAGCTCTATGTTCAGTACACAAGGGAAAAACGACCACGTGATCGGTCAAGGCATGACTTCCTGCTAAACTTGTATTGACAGACATTTCAAATAAGAACATTTAAAAAAAACATTTACAGGGATCAACGGGTTCTTTACGGAAGAGAAAATAACATCAATCAGTCCTCCTTCACCCATTCGTTTTTTTTCTTCAATGTCCAAAACACCTCCTGGGCAAGAACCTGAGCCCTGAACCTGGGAATGGGCCGTCACTGTCTGTCAGAGCACCACATCAAACCTGAACCAAGATCAGGATTTCTTCACACACGTTTCCTTGGACTTGCTGGCTTTGATGCTCCTCTCCCATTCCTTCTTCTCCATAGTGTATAAACGCATGGTGGCCTGAGCGTCCTGGACCTAAACAAAACCAGTGACAGGTTAACACCAGGTAGCATACTTTTCAAAAGGTCATGTTCACAAAAAGATGTTTCAATACTTCACTTGCAGAAACAAGAAATGGATGTTTATTGGAAAATCATTACCATAAATGCAAGATTATAACAAACTGAGAAATCTGAACTTGACTACCAGGGCACATTAAATTCCTTTAACTTCATAACATGTGTGTGAACAGTGTTTGGGGTTGGGTGCGGCTCTTGGGTGTGTCTCTTACAGACGAGTGCTCTCCCTCCTGCACTCGAACATTGAGGATCTTGCTGCACAGAAGTTTCAGAGAGGGCCGCCCACTCTGAAGTAAAACACACAAAAAGGTGTGCGAAGGAAACAGTAATAGGGTTGCACATGACTGTGAAAGATCACGTCACCATTGCACTCACCTTCACTATGCTCTTGAACGGTTTGTATTTCTGTGTGTCTCTGATTTTTTTCTTGGGATGATCCAGAAGCAAAATCTACAGAGACAGAGGGACAGTTAAACGGATGAAGCCTCAAACTGACCTGGCATTTATCAAGAGTTAATACCACAGGTCCTTAGAAAGATTCAGAAACAATCATGAGTGTATCGCTGCATCAGAAATGTTTGTGTGTGTGCTGTTCACAGTCCTTTCATTTGGTATTCATGGGCAAAGTTCATGTGGTGGGATGTGCCCTCACACCTTCCAGGTTGTGAGTTTGAATCATAGCTCTGATCTTGTTTGTGTGTGTTCATGGTGGTTCCACACTAGGTAAATTGGTGACTAAGCGGTCTATAGGTATAAGTATGAAAAAAATGGTGCGTGTCGTTCATTTGACACTTTAAATGTAGTTTATTGTGTTGTCCCCATTTACCCTATATCTATACAGTGTATACCATGTTTACCTTTAGGTCGTTGTGGATGGCATGTCCCACAAGGATTCGTCCATTCAGAATCTCAGCCACATCTTTCTGCACCTTCCTGACATCTTCGCCTGAAAAGCAAATAATTCACAACATCTTTTTATTTTATTCTGATCCATCCATACACCCACAAAATAATTCAGTCAAGGATGGAGGTCTGTGGTCCTCAAATATTCCCAGACCAACTGAGTATGGACCTTAGCCCCCCTTTGGTTCTGGTTCCCATGCTGATTCCCAATTTTGGAACCAGTGCCGCACTTTTCCCACGGAAAAACACTTGGTGACCGACCCCAAAAACAAGCACCGAACCGGCCCCTAAACTTTGCTGGTCTAGTAGCGAGAACCAGTGATGTCACAAGCTGTGGGCGGAGTGATGGGTAGCATTAGAAGAAAGCCACAGGTAACATGGAGCAAAGAAATGAAAGCTCTTCTAGCTATATGGATGTCCACAGAAATTAAACAAAAATTAAATAAAATGCACCAGAACAAAATGTATGAAGAAATGGGGAAGAATGTAATGTAATGGATAATGGATATGCACTCAACAGTTGACTATTTTAAGACACATTTGGTTTGTGACCTCGACACCGACTACTGGTGGTAAGGAGTACACACTACAGATTACGACACACAGTACGGGTACAAAAGGGACAAAAAGAACAGGCTGTGTAAAAGTAGCAGCGGTGGAGGGCCAAAAGAATCCTATTACGACACAATGGTGGGGATTTTTTCATGCCGTTTGCGCTGACCTCTGGTCTCCTGTCAGTTGGTTCCCAGTTCAGCACTGGCAAATTAGGTACTTTAAAGTGAAGTGATTGTCACTTGTGATAAAGCAGCACAGCACATGGTGCACATTTGTCCTCTGCATTTAACCCAACAGTGGGCAGCCATGACAGGTGCCCCAGGGAGCAGTGTATGGGGACGGTGCCCAGTGGCACCTCGCCGGATCGGGATTAGAACCGGCAACCTTCTGATTACGAGGCCGCTTCCTTAAACGCTAGGCCACCACTGCCCCATAGACCATAGATGTGAGAAGAAGAAAAGTAAATACGGTGCAGTTAAGCAGCCTTCTTTCCAGTCAGACCATATCTATATAGGGTCTTCTACCATCCTGCTATACAAAGCAAAGAGTTAGAGAGTGATAGAGCAGGAGTGCTATCCTGTTTGTTCACCTGTCATGATGTTCTCAGGCCGGATTCCACTGACCGCGGTCCTGTAGTCAGTCACATGCTCAGTGGGCCGAACGTACTTGTCATAGATGCACTTTCCAAACTGGTTGACGATGGAAACACGTGCCAGGATGCTGTCCTGGCCATCCTGCCCCACCCCCACCATCTCACAGTCCATAGCAACGGCTCGTGTTAGGCTGAGCATCAGCATGGTGATGAAAAAATGGAAACACAGAATGTGGGGGGAAAAAAAAAAGAAAAAAAGTGACAACCTTCTAAGGTTTCTGAGTTCATATGTTCTTAATTTTCAAATCAAATGTAGAACATGCATCAAACTTGGACTAACCCACCCCTCAAAGGCGTGTTCCTTCATCAGCACTCTCTCTACGCTCTGGGCGTCGGCCATCTTTACGCCGGTCCTCTTCCTCACGATGTCCGCTGCCTCTGCGCCCACGGCCGCCTCAATGTCATCAGGGTCCACATCGTCGAACCAGATATCTTCTCTGTTCAAAACAATATATTGAAACATTAACATGTTATATTTCCCCTCAGCTGCTACATAGTGCCAGACAAAAAGATAAAAATCATTGTAATTGTGAAACACTGCAGCACAGCACATGGTGACACAATGAAATGTGTCCTCTGCTTTTAACCATCACCCTTGGTGGGCAGTGGGCAGCCATGACATTCGCCTGGGGAGCAGTGTGTGGGGACGGTGCGTTGCTTAGTGCCACCTCAGTGGCACCTTGGGGGATCGGGATTCGTACCGGCAACCTTCTGATTACGGGGCCGATTCATTAACCGCTAGGCCACCACTGCCCCCGATCTCAAACACGAGTAACAAGGTGAGCACGTGGACTTACTCGGTCGGTTGCTTCTGCTCCACTTCCACTGTTTTCTTTTTATGCCCGAATCGGTCATTCTTGCCGTTCAGCTTCTCCGCCTTCCTCTTCTTCGCTTTCCGTTCTCCTGGTGACGTGCCATTCTGAAGATCCACTGGACTGTCCTCCGTTTTCTCAGGGCTGTGCTTGCAGTCCTCAGGAATTCTGCATGTTTTCTTGATGTCTTTCCATGTCTTCTTATGGGCTGTGAGTGGTTGCTGTGAGTTTTCCTGCTTCTGCTGTGGTTCGGTTTGCCTACTCTTCACATCCGCCTTTGATTTGAGACTCTAAGACACACAGGAGGATTTGGTTAAAAAAAAACTAAAAAACTAAATGTATAACCCTTTCAAAGTGTTCAGGTGTCTCACAGTAAAATCAGTCCAACACGATACAGTTAAAGGGTTTCGCGGACCAATAAGTAGCTTTAGGACCCCAGTCCTGCAATGCAGCTCATGCTGTTTTCATCGACCCTGCCAGGGAAGAGGAGAGCGTTTCTGGCTTTACCCCCAGGAGGTCTTACCTCCAACAGGGCCTTCCAGTTAGCCGAGAAGCCCTCGGCATCTTTAGGGGGAAGACATGGCTTCTTCGCGTCTCTCGCTGCGGGCTTCTTCTCTGTATGTTTCCAGAACTTTTTCCTCTTCTTTTTGCGATTCCCAGCTGAATCGGGCTTGTTTGAATGCGCAGCAGAATGAGAAACTTTAGCCGAGTCTTTAGACATCCTGGTTGGTTTAAATTCGCTATGTAGCCTGTCCTTAATGCACGACGAGGCTCCTGTTCCTGTTACAAAACGGACTTAACTAGCGATTAATTATTCATTTAATCAGTTTATAAGGCTGCCGACTGACCAAGCAGGGTACGTTTTAAAACTTCAGCATCCACGCAGAAGCACATTTTAAACTGCAACACGCTGCGCCATGCCCAAACCACGCTGCAACACAGCTGTGTTGGGTGTCGCACTCAAAGCTGTACTGCGGAAACAAAACGCGATGTTCTAGAGTTCCGGGCTAACGAGAACTTTCCAACTAGCAGGAGACAGAGGAATATCACAATGCCAAAATCATTTTAATGTTGCATAGTTCAGTACATACACACACACACACACACACACATTAATTCATATGTTCAACATTGCAACAATCAAATGATTTTGTATGTATGTTTGTGTATAGACGTTCTGTTGTCATTATAAGATGTACAAGTGGGGCAGTGGTGGCCTA
The DNA here is from genome assembly GCF_900700375.1 of Denticeps clupeoides. NCBI lineage: Eukaryota > Metazoa > Chordata > Actinopteri > Clupeiformes > Denticipitidae > Denticeps > Denticeps clupeoides. The sequence goes on along the minus strand of NC_041709.1, from coordinate 19,811,539 downwards.
GCAGGTAAGAAAACGGACCCGTGATCGGCAGGTGGCCAAAGTGCCACTGAGGTGCCACTGAGCAAAGTTACTGTAAAAAGTTAGTGTGTTAGTCTCTGTTAGTATGCATCCAGTTTCTACTCGTGAATGCACGGAGCTTCACTTAATTAAAAGAACTGGTAAGTTTTTTATAAGTAATAAACATGGCATCCATGGCATCACTTCAAGATCCAGGAAATGGGCAGGAAAAAATCCTCTCTGACCCCTCACCCCCCAAACTCGACACAATTTTTTTGAACTCCTCTCTGGCAGACAATATAGAAGCGTGTACACCAGAACCAACAGACACAAGAACAGCTTCTTCCCTCACACCATCACCCTCATAAACGGCTGATCAATAAAACCATGTTCCATGTCCAATGCTACTGGGTCTACACTCCATACATCCACTGCCGTTATTGCATTTCATGTATATTGTGTTGTCTTGGTTATTCTTTTTTTTTTTTATTGTATAGTGTATATATTGCTCTTTACTGCATATTGTACTGTACTGTGTTGTGCTGCTTGAGAGACACTAATGGCCAGAAGCAAAGTCCTTGTGTGTGTGCTAACACACTTGGTCCATGAACGGAACTGAAATTTTTTTCCAAATAAAAGAATAAAGTGATGAATTACAAAGTTTTATTTGCCAAAAATAAACAACATTTGCAGATTTTTTACTCTTATTCTCCTTGTTGAATTTAATGTGGACCAAAACTGTGCTTGTGATGTGCTTTTAACCATCACCCTTGGTGAGCAGTGGGCAGCCATGACAGGCAGCCGGGAGGCAGTGTGTGGGGACGGTGCTTTGCTCAGTGGCACCTTGGCGGCCTGGGATTCGAACTGGCAACCTTCTGATTGAGGGGGCGCTTCCTTAACCGATAGGCCAACACAAGTAAAAAAAAAAAAAAAAATTAAAAAAAATAAAAATTATATATATATATATATATATATATATATATATATATATATATATATATATATATATATATATATATTTAATTATTATTATTTTTTTTACTTGTGTTGGCCTATATACACACACACACACACACACACACACACACACACAAGCATAGATTAGACAGATTAGTTTAAAAGAGCAAACTATTTTTTAAAACTACTGTAATGAGAAAAAACACATTAAACAAACAACAGCTAAGGTTTACTTTTTAAAAGTGCATCCTTATACTATAAAAAGAGAACACTGGATAAAACTGGGATTAATCTGTTACACCTAATATTTTAGCATTGATGTATGTTAAATAAACCAATCAAACCTGCTATAACTTGTTTGTTAACATTAAATCAATACCAAAATTTTAGGTGTGACAGATTACTTTTTTTTTATTTAGCCACTGTTCACTTTTTTTGCAGTGCAGCACTAGGGCTGATGAATGCCTTTAATACAGTACCATACAACTTTATTGGTTTAAACTGCATGAAATATCTATCTAAGTATTTTGACATTATAATGTGATGAACTGCGACGTATTTGTCGTGCACTGGGGATTGATGAGTTTGCTCATTCCCATCATGTCTGCAGTATGTTACAATGTCATATCTGTACCACAGCACTGCAGTACAGCATGCCATGCAAAGCTCAGTAAAGCTAATGCGATCTGGTTAATATTTGTGATAAATATTGATCCATGGGGAGAGGCTGCGGTCGGTAGAGAGAGAAAAAAACATTTTCTTTCCTGTAATGTAATGTAGGCCTCTTACCAGCAGGGGGCAGTACGATTCCGTACCAGGGGCAAAAAGGGACAAATTTGTACCCTGCACTTGGTGAGAACTGTGGTAAATTCCAGCTTCATAAAATACACAACTCGCTACTGCCAATAGGAAAAACCGACCCGTTTCTGTTCTTTCGAACGTCAAAAGCTGCGCATCTCACACGCGTAGTAGCTACACACGCCCCCTCCCCTCCCCGACCCCCCCGTGCCACGCCGCGCCGTGCACGCGCCCGGCGGTGCAGCTGTCAGCGGCGCGCGAACCCCGCACCGCTGCGTGTCTCGCGCGTCGAACCCACGGAGAGGGAGAGAGAGAGAGAGAGAGAGAGAGAGAGAGAGACGCACACCCACCCCCACACACACCCACACACACCGAGGCTGCCACTTGCGGAAAGACAGATTCTCGTGCCCGTGGTGGATCGCGGATTTAACCTCCAGCGTCCTGCCGCGGAACCATGAGCTGGGGAGCCGAGCTGTGGGTGAGTATCGAGGAGGAGGAGGAGGAGGAAGAGGATTATTATTGTTATTGTTAATTATTATAATGAACGGCACGACGTGTGTGTGATGACTGTCCGGATAACTGCGCTGCGGCACGGCGGGGGTCCGCCCCACGGGCGGAGGGGTGTGCAGGGCACGGTGCCGCGGCCCCGGTGACGTCTGCTGCCGATGTACCGCGCCTGCCGGTTATCGTTGCTCTTACGTCAGTACCGATTCATCGGTCTGTTCACTTCACCGTTCGTTCCTAAATGTCGCAGGCACGTAATCCAGCCTCGTTTTTATGAGCACATTACAGCCACAAACCCTGGGATCACCCCAAAAACTGACCTGAGTCACTACAACAAAAAACCTCCATCCGCCACCCTCCTCCTCAGGGGGGGGATACGTTGCCAGGAGGTTCCAGAGAGGTTCGTTTTCAGGTTGGATTGTTGTTTTCGGGTATTGGGCATCTTCGGCCTGAAACTGAGGGATCCCCCCTGCTCACGTGGTCCAGGGCTGAGTGCTGCTGGCCTTTGTTTTGTTTTTTTTGGGGTTTTTTGAACGGCTGTTTGTGATTGGTCGGCTTTAATTGATGGCAGCAGCAGGTTGTCACCGCTGGTCTCTGTGATTGGCCGCTGCGGAGCGTTGCTGTGGGTTTCTTAACAGGAACTTGCAAAAGCAGCAGGACAGGAAACCAGAGCTGTGGGGAGATGGCGGAACCCAAAGGCACACATGACGCAACCCTGATATTGCGCACGCTCATTTCGTCCCAGAAGCCCGTGTGTCAGTGTGTGTTTGGGAATGTTTTTATATTATAAAGCAACTCCAGTTTAACACGACCACCCCTGACCAGTGCAACCAGACCAGCAGACAGAAGAGAGAGAGAGAGAGAGAGAGAATGGAAGGTTATTCCATCAGGGATTCCAAAGCTCTGATGCCATATCTCACCCACACACACTCACACACACACAATTTCAATGCATGTCCATAAGCTACCCAGCTGAGAGAGAGTGTGTGATAGAGGGAGAGAGAGAGAGAGAGAGAGAGAGAGAGACGCAAAAGAATTTCACACTCTCGATATCTCCTCCTGGAAGAGAGGTGTGTGAGTGTGTGATAGACAGGTGTCCAGGATGTAGGATGGAGGCTCGTTGGGGGTGGGGGTGTGTGTTGGCTTTGGGAACCCTGGGTAATATGTCCATTTTACGTGCCCGTGTGGTCAAGAGTGCGTCCTGTGATGTCTTCTGTTAAACGCAGATATGCAGAAGAGTTGGGTCCCCATTAGAAGAGCACAATAATCCTGCTGTTCTCTGTATATGGGTGTGTGCGAGTTTGTCCCTCAGAAATCCATGTGCAGCATGGGATTGTACGAGCCTATGTGTTTGTGTGACTGCGAGTCTGCATGGGCTTCACATTTGTGTTCCTGGTGTACACACTGAAAGTTGTGTGGTGTTGTTCTGGCCAGCATCTTTTGTGTAGTCAGTTGGTAGTTTATTAAAGGTGTGTATGTGTGTTACGTCGCGGGTCCTGGCTGTGGTGTGGTTCGAGGGAACCTGGGGAAGTTTTTAAAGTGTTTTGTTTTGTTGCGGTCTGCATGGAAGGTGATGGTTATGTTCTGTATGCGTCATTAGTTGAAGGTTGGTGTGTCATTATGATGTGAATAGATTGTTGGGAACAGGCTGTTGTTCACCAAGAAATTCCTGAGGTGTTACACACACACACAAATTTATACATACACTCACCCCAATAATATATATATTCCCTCACATCACTGTTACTCACTGCATATAAAAGAGAGGTTCGTCCATTCACACACACACACACACACACACACACACACACACACACACACACACACACACACACACACACACAGAGCAGGTGAATCATTGGTCTGTTGAATCAGACAGAGTTGAGTCACCTCTGCCATTCCCAGTTTGGTGATTCTTCTTTCTTTCTTTCTTTCTTTCTTTCTTTCTTTCTTTCTTTCTTTCTTTCTTTCTTTCTTTCTTTCTTTCTATTCCCTTGAGTTAGTTTTTAATCTGTTCTCTAATGAAGTCGAACCCATCTGCCCCACATGTTATTCCCTCTTGAGAAGGCACAGATAATAATGTGTACTGTATGTGTAGGTGTGTGTGCATGTGTGTGTGTGTGTGTGTGTGCATTTTTTTTTGCTGAAATATTTTTGACTCTGAGCCTCAAAGGGGGTATTATTCCTTTACCAGTTCTGATATTCTCACACACACACACACACACACACACACACCCCCGCTCTGATCTCCAGAAATCAACCAGTGTAGCCATGACATCACTCTCCTGTGCCTGTTACCGTGGGAGACCGGCACAGGTAGATCAAATTAGAGGAAAAGAGAGAGAGTATGTGAGGGGGGAGGGAGAGACGTCTTTCACCCCAAGACTTACTATTCGTGCCAAGTCTCATACCAGATGTTTGACTGTGTTAAAATACGTGTGTGTGTGTATTTTGTGTACCTGCTGACCTGATATAGCAGCTACAACAGAACCAGGTCCACGTGTCTCAGCGCCTGAGTCTGTACTGGCTGCGGAGTGTCTGACCAGCAGCAGGTGGATGGAAGGAAGGCAGGGAAGGCAGTGAACATGCCGAGAGGGGGTGTTCTGGGTGTCCATGTACATGTTTAGAGTTGCTGCGCTGGGTTCGAACGCCTAATGAACGTGCAGCTTTGGTTAAGCTGTGTGTGGCGTGCAGTTTGTATGTTGTCATGGCGCTATATTAGACAATGTGCACGGGAGGTGTTCGTCGATGTAACAGACCTCTTCAGAAATGTCCAGAAAACTCCCCACCCAGCCACTTTCCTGAGGTGTAATTATTTCTTCATTTCACTTTAATTAAATGGGAGGAGCCCATAGTGGTGATTGACCGACGCCATGCACCCTCCTTCCTAATTCTGGACTCCCGTAATTAAGCCACACGCACAAGAGCCCATCTCCTTCCATCCTTTGCTCCTTCCCTCACGCCCCGTGTACATTTAGACATTTACATTTACAGCATTTATCAGACGCCCTTATCCAGAGCGACTTACAACCAGTAGTTACAGGGACAGTCCCCCTCTGGAGCAACTTAGGGTTAAGTGTCTTGCTCAGGGACACAATGGTAGTAAGTGGGATTTTTAAACCCGAGTCTTCTGGTTCACAGGAAAGTGTGTTACCCACTAGGCTACTACCACCCTAACTACTGTGTTACCCACTAGGCTACTACCGTGTACCCAAACGTACACTCTGGTATAGTGGAGTATTTATTCAACTGCAATCGAGAGGCCTTCCAGAGGCCTGCTCGCTGCTGTCACTGAGCCATTCTGTCTGTCATCGTCTTCCTTTCTGTCATTGGGGAGGTACTTGTGTAAATGACGGGTTTTGGGATGTTTTGCTGCCCCTTTCCTGACTGACATCACCCGTGAGCCGACATAGAGACAGAGAGAGACAGACAGTTCCAGCAGATGCACCACACATCTTTTTACCCTCGAGGAACGCTGCGCTGCTCTGCTAGTTTATCCGAAATCTTGCTGTTCACCTTTTCACAGACACAGGGAGAGCGAAATGAGATGCGAGGAGTTCACGTCTCTTACCACACCATTTGCTGTTACCTTGCCACAAATAGGTATCCTGTCAGACAAGAAATACATAAAGACACACACACACACACACACACAGACTATAAAATTCCTTGCCTTTTACACACAGGCGCTGCAGGCTACTTTAGTACACAAATGAAGATCGCTTCATTATTTCTCAGACAGGATCTTATGCTGAATTAGCATGATGTTTGTCACCTTCCTCAGTACAATGCATGAGTGAAAGCTGCTCCGTCGTGGGCTGTACGTAATAGCATTTCATTGAAAGTGATCGTAAAAGAGAAACACAGAAGGGAAGGAAGTGCTAGCAGAGGACAGGGACAGAAGTGGGTTACATTAAACAAGTCACCTTTCCCAGACAGATCGATGCAGCCACTACGGCCTTGTCTATATGTGAGTGTAACAGCGGGTCAATAGTAACCGTGTTGTCTGCAGTGCATGTGAACTGGGCCACGAGCGCCTGGAAGCTCTTTCTCTCTCTTTTTTCCTGCTGAGCGTTCAGGCATAGGCCTAGAAAGTTCTTACATAGAGTTCATTACACATTTGTACACGTGTAAAATTTATGAAGGGTGATCCAGGAGGCAGAAATGTTCAGAGTGTCACAGTGCTTTTTAAGCCAAGTAGAACGTGGGGTGGGTGAATTGTTAGTGCATTGACGGGATATTATATCGATGTACCAAAATAAACAATTTGAGTTCTTAGCAAATAAAAGAACCAATTAATGTTGGGTTTAATTTTCCCAATGGTTTTAGATTTTATAGTTTATAGAGAATGACACAGTTTATCCTATTCTGATTACTTTTACTGCCTGTTTCTTTACTTGACATTATCCTCACACAGATATTAATACGAAAGTGAAGTGATTGACATTGTAAAACACTGCAGCACAGCACACAATGACACAGCTTGTGCTTGTAACCATCACCCTTGGTGAGCAGTGGGCAGCCATGACAGGCGCCCAGGGAGCAGTGTGTGGCACCTCAGTCGCACAGCGGCACCTCAGTGGCACCTTGGCAGATCGGGATTCGAACCAGCAGCCATCTGATTACGGGGCCGCTTCTTTAATCGCCAGGCCACCACTGCCCCTGTCTGGCCACCACGGCCCCTGTTGCATATGTATGGACACTTAAGGCCCTTGCTTCCCCCTTATAAACACTCCATAGATGAACACTTTCATTTAAAAGGGAAGTCTAGTGTAGCTAAACATGTGATAGTGTCTTTGTGACACAGAGAGCTGGATTCACAGCAGTGTTCTCAGAATACACAACATTGTACTCAGAATACTTTTTAAGTTTTTTTTTTTTGCCTCCAGCAACAGCATGTGACACAAACAGGCTGTGTTTCCTAGCAAGGTGCTGGCTGTGTGAGTTTGTGTGAGAGTGTGCGTATGATTGTGACTGGTAGATGAGACTGGGAAGCTGGGAGATTATTAAATAATGATTCCATCTGCCAGTAAAGGCGCAGAGACGGCATGAAGAGGAGTTTATAGATTTTTAGATAAGGTTTCTGCCTTTTTAAAAAAGTCCCTGAGTGAGTGCTGGCTTTTCACTGTTCTACCAGTTACACCAGGCATCAGTCATGTTGTGTCAGAGGTCAAATGTGCCCTTTTCAGACGAACCTCATTGGTAATAAGTGGAATTCGGAAATATGGAGGATCTTTGTCAACTTTTGTGGGTGAGACTGTGGCTCACCCACATCATTGGAGTTAACACAGTTGGCAGGATTATTGCACCTGTGTGAAAAACGATAACATGGGAAATAAGGCAGAACGCTGTGCGTGTTCTTTCACTTCTGCATGTAAGACACCTCAGGAGTGGGTTTTACAAAATTGGCTGGAGAGTTCAGTACGTGCCTCTTTTCCTGTGTGAGCAGGATTAGTAGTGTTTTTATAACGTCACATCAAGTCGGAGGGTTGTGACTAGTAGAACAAAGACTTGAACTCACTTAAGAAGATGGACGTCATGCAAAAGGAGCACCAGCTGAAGGTTGGTGAAGATCACAGTCATTTTTAATAACACAGTAACAGATGTCATCAAGGAAGGACTTAATGCACGCTTACATTTTCACTTAGGGTTAAGTGTCTTGCTCAGGGTTTGCTACAGTGGGAGTGAGTGGGGTTTGAACCTGGGTCTTCTGGTTCATTGGCGAGTGTGTTACCCACTAGGATACTGCCACCCTGTCCCTTAGGGAACATTTCTATACCTGACACTAAATCTTACTTTATAGATTCATCCACTACATTCAGCAACAATTAGCAACACGTTGCCTTGAGTACACACGTAAGGAAAAATGGTCTCAGTGTAGCAGTTACACACCCAGTCGCACTGAGAATAACTGTAGCCATGTTGCAGTTTGATACCACAAAGAGTCTTTTAAAAAAACATTAATTTACAATTAAGGACTTGAACAAATGATTAACAATGGTCACAGGTTACAGTCTTTTTTTGTTTTTTTGACCTGTGTCTGGTTTTGTGCATATGGTCTGTGTGAGAGTTTCCCCTTTGGGTCCTGGTGGTGGTGTGTGTGTTTCAGTTTCATTCGCTCTGAATGCCCATTTGGTTTTGTATGTGTCCGTCTTGCAGGTATGCATACACCCAGCTGCTCTGGGGGGTTGATGCTTGATTCAAGATATCTTGACCTTATGCATTTCATACAGAAACAGCAGCCTTGTTGAGGGCATTGTTCATGTGGCCCAGCACTGGCCTACCAAATTGTATCACTTGCCCATATGTCGACTTTCGATTTAAGATTAACACAGTTCAACAGACCAGTGCAAAATGGGGACGTCCTCTGCTGTAACTGTCCAACTGTCCATGAAGTCAGTGTTCAATTTTAGGTGAGCGTTAATTTTCTGGAGAATTACTCGGCACACACATGTATCATATATACCAACCTTGAACCTGAAACTACACCATTATATGAAAAATTCACTGAGGCATTATAGGAAGTTGGGTCTGCTCATGTTGATGGAGAGGGAAGCTACTTTCCCTCTCAGTTCAATCACACACACACACACACTAGATATCACTTCCCCAGTAAATGACTTTCAAACACGTCTCTGAGGGGAGGATAATCACATTTGTTGCATGACTGGATTTTTATGGAATATGATTGTTTTAGTGGAATATAATCTTTTTGAAATGAATCTAACCTGCAGTTCACTGCTTGGTCATAGATTATCAGTGTTTTATATCACTGATTTTTTTCTTATTAGGATCATTTTGAATGTATCGTTTCATACAGTAAACCAGCCCTTACTGGGATCAGCTTAAGCCTTATTTTACCTATTTGAACCCTGAGGGCAGTACTGGTATGAGTCGTCTATACTATAGAATATTTCCATCACTGAGCAGGAACATGCCCGTTGTGCGGTTTTCTGACAGATTTTGTGCTGAGTTGCGCCGTACACTAAATGGAACACTGACCTTATGCAAAATTCGGCCCGCAGGCATCAGCAAGAAGTAATGCGAGCCCTGAAATTTTCCTGTAAAAGTTCTCCCTCCCTGGCCTGGGTGGCTGATATTAGATTGGGCTAATTGTGAAATGTTAGTTGATAAGAGACGTTGGTAAGAGAGACGTTTTGGCTCACACGTCACAGTCTGACAGCCTGGTGTGTAAATACTAGACATTTCATTCACAGCTCTTTAGGTACATGCATGAAGCTATGGTCATAAAATGTGTAGTGTGTGTGTAGACATGCTTATTTCTTGGCTCTGAGTCAGTACTTCCTCCCTAATCTGTTTTAGGAATGTGCAAATATGTGTTGCTACGCGTACATGTTGACAGGTCTTTCATTTACTTCAACCTGTACCCCTAATCATGCAGGTATGTGTATGTGCATGTTTATGTGTGTGTGGACATAGTTGCCTATAGATTATTGTTGGTGACTTTAAAATGAGATCGGGCCAGAACACAAAGTCTGGGTTTATGCTGTTTGTATGTGTGTGTACTAGTGCATCAGAGTGTGTTGCAGTGAATGAATGCATTTTGTTAACCCTAAGAAGCAATAGATTTGAGCATGTGTCCACTCACACTAACTCACACACCTAGACACAACAAGACCAAGTTCATTTAAGCATAAGTTATGATAAACTTTCAGCATGTGCACACACACACACACACACACACAGAAAGAAACAGGATCCAGTGCTTCTCTTATGTGTTGTTTCCTGAGGCACTTGCCTGTTCCTGTTGCCTGGCAACCTCAGAGGTGCAAAATAAATATTTGGTGGCTTTTTTGGTGAGCATTATGAATCATAAACATATGTCATTCAAAATTAATAGTAACTGTCGTCCATTAAAAGCATGGAAATTTTACTCTTTAGCTGATCCCGTGCGCTACAGTTATGGAGATGGGTGAACTGTGATTCTCGCAGCCTCATTCACACACACACATTTTGAAGGATTTACGAGAATATGCCTTTTCTGTTTTGTTTATTTATTTATAATCTGCATTTGCACAGCAACATCGTGAGCTTCACCACTAGTGCATCCTAGACCAGAACACTCTGCTAATTGACACGTATTGATCTAAAGTCTACACCGTGCCGCCATATGGTTCATTCAACGGTTCTTCCTATGGGAGTGGCTCTCCTGGCTGCTATTTAGCTAATGCACTTCTTCATCTACAGTTCTTCTTCTGATGTGTAGTGTAAATAGTTCACACAAGGGCAGCACTTCCTCTGTCATTTGATTTCGTTGAAGAGTTTAGATTTCATGCACAGCTTAAGCGACCATTGTTAGTATTATAAATTAGTAATTACTATTATAAATTGTAATCATGCACATGGGGCAGTGGTGGCCTAGCGGTTAAGGAAGCGGCCCCGTAATCAGAAGGTTGCCGGTTCGAATCCCGAGCCACCAAGGTGTCACTGTGGTGCCACTGAGCAAAACACCGTCCCCACACACTGCTCCCCGGGTGCTTGTCATGGCTGCCCACTGCTCACTCAGGGTGATGGGTTAAATGCAGAGGACAAATTTCACTGTGTGCATCATGTGCTGTGCTGCTGTGTATCACATGTGACAATCACTTCACATAATGATCCTTTATTTTATATTTACCATAAATAGACCACTTATTTTTGCTTTTGTGCAATGTCCTTAATAATTAGCCAAAATCTTGTTCTTCTATTTCTTCTTATTATTATTATAATTTTTCCCCAGAAAAAAGTTTATCCAGCCCATAGCACAGAAGTGTGCTTGGGACCACGTTTCGATGAGCTCTCGCGACCACAATTGTTATCGTAGACACCTGAAACTCAATATAACGCATTTCCATGACCTCTTCTTTGCGTTCATTTACTTTTTTCCCAAGTGGCCATGCCTGCACTCCTCCTTTTTATCCCTTTTTTCCTATTCATTTATAATGGGAAATTTAACCAATCCCCAGTGCTGCACATTTCAACATTTTGACATGAAGATACACATCTTCATCTGAGGCCAACCTAATTTTTCTATTTTACTCTTTCATCCCCACTCCTTCTTTATCACTCTTTTTTCATCCCTCATTCTACCATTCACTCCCATGCATTTTACATATCAACAGTTGTCACACTTTCAGCCTTCTAATCACTACATAGTTCACCCATTTCACCCATTCAACCATTGTAACCAATTCATTTAACTTTTTCCAGTCATCCCCCATCCTCCACTTCTGTTTTTTACCCCCCCATCCTCCCATTAACCCCCATGCATTTTACAATGGTCGTACTTTCAGCTTTCCAACCACCACATTATTAACCTATTACACTACTGTAACCAATTCAACCACTATTAACCTCGTTCCCCTCATCCCCTCTATCCTTCTTTTTATCCCTCTATTGTCACATTGAAACCCATTTATGGAAATCCATTTTTCAAAGCAACAATGGTCACATATTCAGTCTTCCAACTAAGATAACTGATATGTCCCAAACTTCCCCAAATTTCATGAAGCTTTGTGGCCTCGCTCCATAAGCATTATTTAATGTTAGCATGTTAGCATTAGTATGCCTTATTTTATCATGTCTAAAACGTCACTAAACATGACGCATATTAACATTAGTATTGCTGACATTAGCATTAGATGCTAGCACATTAGCATTTATATGCCAATATGTATATAAAAGTCCAAATAATCTCAATGCTCAACCAATTTTACAAAATTAACAAAGATCATCTGTCACTGTAATGTAAATATGTGACATAAAATTGTAACGTTTTCTTCATTTCCAGTCTTCCTGTGTGTATCTGTGTGTTTCTGTTCTCGGATCATGCACATCCCCTGCCAAAATTTGAATGGGTTCATCTTTGGCAGGCCAGATTTGATCTCTCTCTGATGTGACTGATCCTGGCTCCAGTTCACAGGAAGGAGCAGCTAATGGTGCTAGCATGCTAGCTAGTCTTCTGGGTGAGAAAATGCAGATGGAACAAATTTGATTTAAAATCAAAGGTAGTACATGTGAAGATTTGTGATTTCACCAGCTCTCTCTGTCTCGTGTGTCGTTCTCTGGGAGAACAGCCAGGATGTTTGAGATGGGGAGGAAACGAACATTTGAAACAGGAAGTCATTGCAATGAGGTGACACATCTACTTGTTTGCACATTGTTAAGCTTTGGAAGTGTTGGCAGGAAAATAAATTAGATGGAAAACTATGTCAAGTTGAAGGAAAGAAAGAAAAAATGATCCTATGGCCTTCCAGTCAGATTAGCTACTTTTGCCGTCGCTCTCTTTCTCTCTCCGTCTCTTATGGTAGTAGCCTAGTGGGTAACACACTCGCCTACGAATCAGAAGACCCAGGTTCAAATCCCACTTACTACCATTGTGTCCCTGAGCCAGACACTTATCCCTAAGTTGCTCCGGGGGAACTGTCCCTGTAACTACTTATTGTAAGTCAGATAAGGGCGTCTGATAAATGCTTTAAATGTAAATTATGGACCTGATCGTAAATGAATGAAATTTATTTCTCAACCATAATTAGCTATGGGTGATATTAGAAAACGGATCATTTTAGGGAACTGTTCGGTTTTATCGTGACTTGGTACGGAAGTGCGGTCAATGTAGAAATGCCACAGTGCTGAGGAACTGAGAACTTTCATACTGTTGCCCCCTACAGTAAAGAAATAAACATCTCAATTGAATGGAGAGAGAAAACAGCTCTATATTCACAGAGGTATTGAAGTCTGGAAATTTACAATCTTATTTTCTTAAAATTCCACTGAAATTGGGATAGATGACAGTTTTGGAAGCATTTGTTTTAGGAATTTTTGTAAGATATCCAATTTGGGGTTTTCATTTGCTCTCTTGATAACATAAAGACACTCACAACCCCTCAGATTAAGCTTACTGTCCAGGGTTTTGGGGGAAGGGGGTCGCCGGGGATTATCTATTTGTCTGCCTCTAGTCTCTCGCCTAACTGTCTGGAATAGGAAACGGTGTGTGTTTCTGTGTGTGAGTATGTACAGTGTCCCAGCTCGCTGTTGGCAGCCCCGTGGAGGCTGCAGGGGAGAAACAGCCATTTGTCTGCGAGAGAGAGAGGGCACATTGGTATTTATAAAAAGAGAGCGAGAGAGCGAGAGGCTGCGCTCATGTTGTCCAGTTGTTATGGGGAGGTTGGCAGGACGTTCTGGAAACTCTGTATCGCTGAGTCTTGGTGACCCCCTGACCTGGCCCTATTTTTCTTTCGGCCTTCATTCCTCCTGCTTTCTCTGGCTACCTCGTCTAGTCTTTTATCTCTTTTGTTTTCTGTTGCCCCCTATGTCTTCCTTTTTTGGTGAGCCTCTCGCACTCTCTGTTGGAAAGAACAGAGATGGACTGGAGCTTGTTTATTTCTCTGCATGGTTCTGGTGTAAATCTGATTAGAGCTCCCCTAATCGGTCCGCAGACAGAACAGCTACAGCCGTTAACAAACCAGAGTAAAAAAGTTCTCAAAAGCAGAGCAGTAAAGTATTTCTGCAACTGTGTCATATTCATTAAATATTTAAATAAACTGAATTTCATGATTGATAAATAACAAAATATTGCACTATGACGAGTTTTATATTACATCCTTCTGTGTAATAATCTTGTATTAATTCATATATAAAACATGACAGGGGTTTGAAAAGTGTTTTTCACTGAACACCAAAATATTGCACATTATGCTCTGAATTCTTATTTTCTTCTTCAGACATGCGTGTTTTGTCAACTGAACTGAAAAAGGAAGTTGGAACAACTAGCCTCAAAGCAGCACTTTTATTCTTAATCTTTCATCGCTGATGTGATTGAAGTCATTCATATAGCTCATTTCTTTTTACACTTAAATAATAAAATGTAATTTCAAAATGTGACAATTCTGGGAAAGGCCAGCAGCGCGACGGGTATAGAGACGCTAACAGGGAAGTATGAAAAAACCTGTGTTCACAAAATCTAAAACAGGTTCAATGCCACATTCATATTTTTTTCCTGGCATAATGCAGGTTTATGCAGGGGCATTTCCCTGAATTCTTGATATTTCCCCGATAGGTTCCCCGAAACATTTATGTTGATATTGTTTTACAAAAAATGACCTACAGTCACAGTGAAGGTCTATTTTGCACTTACTTTAGCGAAAGAATGGCTACATACAAATCTTGGTCATTTGTCATCTGTGGGTACACAGCATGGCCCGCAGCTGTGACCTTTGTGCTTAGGCTACCGCTGCCCTGACCTCACTTTTGATGTAATTAACATCAAAACTTCTGTCAAACTGAACATGACACTGCTGTATGGCCAAGTTGAACCACAAGGCCTATGTTGTTCCAATCACACTTTCACATTGGCATTTTCTAGAAAATGGATAACAAAAAGCATACGAAACTATCATAGACTTTCCCCTAAATCCATTAGAATAAAAGAACAAAAGCTTCTTAGAAGTAAATTTTTTCTCCCATTTTCCGTATCCCAACAAACTGCTGAGCACAGACACACATTGCTGTGGGACTATGTGTGTGATGTGTTTGTTTGTGACAGTGAGAGCTTTTCATTTTTTTTTTGTCTATTCCTGGCACCCACATTGTTTGACCAGAGCCCTGATGGCATGACCCTCTCTCTGCAGGGCAATCTGTGAACAAATCGACATGCTCACACATGCAGAAGCCAAAAAAGGAGCAGGAAACACAGCGAACTACGATCAGCCACAACGCTACACCGAGCTGTCTAATGTGGCATTGGTCCTCCTGCTTAATATTTGACTGATCCCAAAGAATGCCTCTGTGGGATTAGACAGGACAGGCTAGTTTTCGTCCACAGCCGTTGTCTCTCCCGTTTTTCCTTGCCTGCTCCATAACAGTTGCCACTGCAAGCAGCTACTCAGTGTGATTTACTTTACTTTACTTTACTTTGCAGACACTTTTATCCGACTTACAAGATGTACTTCACTTGTCACTAATTTGCCTGTTGTGGCTGATTTGGTGAAAGTATATTCCTAGTGTATTGGCTTAATTTACTTCAGGAATTCATTTATTGCAATAAATAATTCAAGAATTATGCATCATGCAGCATGGGTCACTGCTGGCGTCAGTGTGTTGCTGGTAGTCCACCATTACCGTTAACCCTGGGTACTGTTGCATCCTGTTTGTGTGTGTGAATGCCATGTATTTTCTCTCTCTTCCCTTTTCTCTCGCTCTCTCTTTCTTTTCCTCAATGCCAAGCACGACTGTTATTTTGACACAAGCGGGTGGGCGTCATGGCTGAGATTCCATTAACACCACTGTGTGTCCGAGTCTGAGCATCTTATGCAAATAATGTCCAGCTGTCTCCAGTACGCTATACTTACTTATGTGTGTGAGTGTTTGTGTGTGTGTGTTTCTGTGAATACCATCAGCACTCAATGCTGACCTTGTTTGAAAGCGCCGAGCATTTGATGCCATGTTCCCAACAGCTGGTAATGTAGCAAGTCGTGTGTGTGTGTGTGTGTGTGTGTGTGTATACTGTTTGTGTGTGCCAGTCAGTGTGTTATTTTGGACTCTGTGGTAACTGATCGCTCTGCCTTGCAAGTATCTTCTTCGCCCACCTCGTGTGTGTGTGTGTGTGTGTGTTATTGAATTATAATGTGTTATGATGTAACAAATCTGCATGAGTCTTATTGGTGCTTAGCAGAGCTCTGTGTGTTACTTTGGTATCATGGAGATGATTAGAAAACACACACACACATACAGTATATACACTCACAGGCGAGGTGAGGAGAGGATGACTGACGTCTGTAAATGTACACAGTTACACTGTGTCCTCTGACGAAATCCAATTACGCCACGTTTATCAGATTCGGTTACAGCACAACTCATCATCATGACAGGAACCTGACGAGAAATGGCACAAGCTGTCCACCAGTTCCACCAAAGATTGGAACTGGATTCAGTCGAAACGTTTGTCATTTATGGAAATATTCATGTTACCTGGTGTGGCCGGTCGTTCCATGTTGGGTAATTGGTTGGGGATCCAGGTGTTATGTAACCAACCGTGTGTGTGTGTGTGTGTGTGTGTTTGGTGTGCTGCATTAATCACCACAAGAACTCTGAGAAGTGTTGGTGTGTGTTTGTATTACAGTAATCAGATTAATAAATATTGTGTTAAACAAAGATCCTACTGAGGTATTTAATCTCACGGCACTCTGTGGCAAAGGATGCTGGGTAATCACTTGCATTCCTCGGAGGGAGGCGGATCAATAGATGGGTCTTCCATCCTGCTCTCTCTGCCTCTTTGCTGTTTGGACGGGTTTGCGTGTGATGAACACTGACTTCCGCCGCAGTTTGGGGGCATCCGAGTTGAGCACAATGCACACAGGCATGGCGGCAACAGTGCGGGGTGAATTCCGGGACTTCCTTGACCGCAGAAAGAGCGTGTGTTCGGTTCGATCTCTGATGCCAGAGGGGACAGGCGCACCCCTCACCCCATTTCAGGAGTACCTGCAAGTGCTCCTGCAGATGAAGATGGCAAGTGACGTGAGTGTCCCACGCAGTACATTTTTATATTATACATATTTTGCATACTGCAGATTGGAAGATGAGATTGTCAGGTTAATGGCGACATCATTCACGGATTCCATTAATTCCATTCATCAGTTCGACTGTTTTCAGCTATACTAAAATCATCTAAAAGGCTTTTCAAATGATGAATGTTGTTTTTTAATTGACAGACTTGGATATATGAGCACAGCATTGGATTGGATCTCAAGACCAGTTGTGGCTGATGAAGTTCCTCTCTGCATGTCAGCAGATATTCCATCATTTTCAGCTAATTCCAGCTACCAGAGTCATTAACAATATGAACATGTGTCGATTTTTGACCAACCTAATGGGCCCAGTAAGGATATACTGTATAATGTTGCCTGGTTGTGTACTTGTAATGTTTTCAATGGTTAGCATGGTAGTGCTGTTGCACTGTACTGTTTGTCATAGTACAGATTTTGGCAGGCACAACATTTTGTTGGACATTTTGCAGAATTTTAGAATCCTTTATGAGGATTTGAAGTTTACAATATCACAAAAACGTCTCAAACACACAGACCCTCCAGAAACAGCTAAGGACAACTATGTGTTGTTGAGTTTCTGTTATGTGAAATTCTTGAGGATGAACATTGCAAAGGGTTTTATCCCTAAGGGGGGGCTTAACTAGTGCATTAAACAGCTTCATGACATGATCAACATGAGTTATGATGATTTCAGCGAATGAAATATTGCCACCAAGTGCTGAACATCGAAACTATTTCAAGAGCCTTTTTACTGCATAGTGTGTGTTAGGCTCTTTATTGTTATTTGAGTCTTCAGATTTTCTTGATGAAAAATCGTCAGAAAAAGAAAGATCCATAAACCTTTGACTGGTATAGTGTAATCAACATAAAACCAATAGAGCTGCAATTAATGAATATATGAAGGTTTGCCTGTTTAAATCTAACTAAATAAACTGAATACCAAGTTTTTATGATATGATTTTGGCTGGATTGCTGTTCCTGACCAGTGGTGTCCAGCTAGGTCCGACAATGGCAGATGTTCCTGCAGGCGATAAAATTGGATTTGTTTGCTTGATTTGCTTTTGGTCGTTGTTAGTCATGAGCGCACTGCAGCTCCGGATGTCTTGGGCTGCTTTGCCTTTTCAGCTCATGTTGTCAGTCCTGCTCTGTGTATTTTGGTCACACCTGGGCTTGAGCTCGGCATGTTCTGAGTTGCACTCTGTGTCATATGCACAACTATAGGTCTGTGGCATAAGTAATATCTGGTCTACCTATCTGTGCAACCTAGGCTTTAATAAGTCTTGTTACTTGAGGTAGTTGCACATATAATACATTTGACAATTGATGAAGATGTACAAACAATAATGTGTGTGTGTGTGTGTGTGTTGGTGTGACCATTAGTTCAATGCTGTCCAGGGGACTGATCTAGGGCAAATAGACAAATGGCATGCAAATTACAAACACACACTCATGCAAACAGTGACATACACATGCACAGACACAAAAAGCAGACTTGTACAATCCAAAACACTCTTCTAAAATTAAAAGCATTAAGAAAATCTGAGAAAACTGAGAAATACTGAATAGCCAATGACACACACACAAAGACATCCAGTGTGGAATCTGTGGTTGTTGCTTTTATTAATAATGTATGCATGCAAAGAAATGTGCTGGCAGACACACGGTGGCAGGACAGAGGATTTCTATCAAAATGTTTTTTCTAAGTGCATTTATTGTTAGGGTTGATATACACATTTCACCAGTGTGTTACATTTTTAAGTTTTAGCCGTTTATGTTTCGGGTAAATGGTGTGTGTGTGTGTGTGTTTGCATGTCATCTGCAAGTGACCCTTTTCATTCGGCTTTACAAGTGCGTGCATTCTGCCTACACACACTGTACAAAGGCCCTGTGTGCATGTTCTTGTGAATGTCTGAGCGTTGTGGATGTGTGAGTGTGTTTCTGTGGCTAGGCTGACATCTCACACAAATATTTTTCATGGTGACAGGACGCCTACTAAAGGACACAATGAACAGAGGCTATTCAAAGTGAGGGGCAGTGAGACAGACATTTTAATTTTTGATTAATTTTGCAGTTTTTTCTTTCAAGTTGTCCATTCACTCTTTATAGCAGCCACTTTATTGTACATCTTGGATGTGATGGAATTTTCAAAATCCATTTTTTAATCCAATAAATGCTTTTCAGACCCAGTCCCATTTGGGGTAAATCTGTCTCTCCATAGTGCGATCTGATTGCCTCTGATATTTTACCAAGACTTTTGGAGATTTCTTTGTGTTATGTGTGTGTTTTATTTAATGTTTTATTTAAACTGATTTCCATCATAACCAAAAACAACATTTTAGTCAGTTTTTTTGGACCCAAAAATTACCATGGCAGGCTTTCTGATGAACTTTTTTTTAATGTTTTTTTTTTTACGTTTACAGCATTTATCCAGAGTGACTTACAATCAGTAGTTACAGGGACAGTCCCCCACTGGAACAACTTAGAGTTAAGTGTCTTGCTCAGGGTCACATTGGTAGTAAGTGGGGTTTGAACCTGGGTCTTCTGGTTCATAGGCGAGTGTGTTACTCAGTAGGCTACTACCACCCACCAGACTTTTGTAGACCTTTTCCAGAGTCGAGCACCTCTGCTGGAGTGTGTTGGGAATAAACCCCATCTCTGGCCCAACTATCCCAGCAGTGCTGCAACTACATGAATAAAAGGAGCAAATTCACTCTTATCAAAATATGATCTAATGACCCAAAGAAAAGAAAAGAGACTGAGAACTGAGATATTGGGTGAATGTTAAAACTAATGGACTGAGATAGAGAGAGGGAGATAGCAAAAGTGTGTGTTGGTATTGAGGGTATGTGTTGTTGTATAGACTCAGAAAAGAGTCTTCATTTAAATTCATGTCTTGTGTGCTTTTTGCTGCAGTTAGCTGACAGTCAAATGCCTTTGCTTTGGGCCAGAAGATTCCTTACCCTTTTGAAATAGAGCAAATTCACTGCATGGACGTTAAAGCTTTTATCAAAATCTTGTGCAGAATTATTATTACTACCACTATGTTAAGACCAGCTGTGACTTCTCATTTGTTTCATGCAAATTCTGTTGCAGATTTCAATTCACGCCTAATGCATAAGTCACAGAGCATTAAAGTCAAATTCACACCTTCAGAGTTATCCATCTGCTTCTTCTTATTTAGAGAACTGAGTAGCAATTGTAATTTTAATATATATATTTCTAGAAAATTTGAGAAAACTAGGAAAATGCCGTCATAAATTTACACTGAAAGTCAAGAATATATAATATCTTTTCAGCCCCAGGTGGTTGGGCGACTGATTTGTCTGTTCTTACTTTCATTGACTTGATTTGATTTGCAAGAAAGCTTAGATAGACCCTGATTTCTCCACAAACCTGAGTGGGTATCTTAAGTCTGGATGGACAGATGGACGAATGGATGTACTATAGTGATGTTTGAAATATGTTGTCATGTGGTAATGTAAATGTTTTTTGGAAGAAAACGCGTGATGTAGGTTATGGTGTTTATTTTGAGAATGTGGATTTTAATTCCATTGGTTGGTTCACGTTCATGCAAGGAGCCAGGCTTGCATCTATACTGATCACTTGCATGTCTGTAGTATAGAGTGTCTAGAGCGAGCAGGCTTTTTCATTTGAATAACAGGGTTGCGATCACTTAACTTTTACTGCATCTACAAGGTTGACTCTGTAGGGGATAGTTTGTGAAGGGGTGGTTTGGAGCTCTGCCACAGACCCCATTCCCAGGACTGTTTTTTTTCATTGAACCATCCTCACTGTGAGGAGGTGGTGTAGGGTGCGAGGGAATGAATAATGATTTGGGGCATAGCCAGGAGTTCCGTTCCCATGAGCAGAATTATGGAGATAAATTATGAAGTTCCTCCTCACTATGTGAGCAGTGAAAAAGACCTACTGGATGAGCAGGTACATGTCACACTTCAAAAAATATGGCAGGGATCACTCAACCCCTATGCACCATCTCAGACTGGAGTGAATCTGTTGAGTCAGTCCAGGGCTGCAGGGCCATGATTTGTTCCATAAAATGCTGTATTTTTGTCCATAAGAAGATAGGACACCATTAGATCCAGCAGCCAGTAGTGGTGTGTAAAAATCGATTCTGAGGAATGCCTAATGGCACCGAGTTCATTAACTTCACTAGCAAGTGCAAATATCCCTGCTTTCCTGCTTTTTTATTTCATGCATTTTAATGACCATTTATGGTGCAAACCATAGGATTTGTCTTCTAAAGGACGGGTATGGGATGATGAATGGATAAAGCTCTGTCAAAGTTAATCTTTCTTGCCCTTGTCAGTCCTGTCTGTGGATCCGCTCGCCCTGATTGCTTCCTGTGGAAATTTATTTAAGCGTTGGCATTAAAGGCATCAATAGTGGTCGATAGATTTTAACCCACCTACAAAGGGTCCACACTCAACTTTTCCCTCTTTTTCTTTTGTACAGACACATAAACACAAAGTGGAACTGCAAAATGTCAATTGTGCTTTGAGAAGGAGAAAATTGCACATGTTGCACCTTTATTTATTTGAAATATGATTACATGAACACACAAGAATGTTAATATGCCTCTCTCAGAGTTGGGGGGATGTGCATTTATTAAGGGGAAGTCCAGTACTTTCAAAGCTCACTGCACATAATCCACTTAAAAAGAAAGTGAAAAGGCCCCTTTGATGCGCAGAATAGGCTGATGGTTTCCTTCTTCCATTCTTACTGAATTATTGGTTATATTTAGAATTTCCTCGTACAAGCACTGGCTCCTCTCTGAGGTTATAAATACAAGGCTGTTTATTACAGCAGGCTAATCGGACACCCCCCTGAAACAACAGGCGGAACCGCTGCTGGGCCTGTCCCCGATAATCACGTTTCCCTTGTGATAAAAGGGATCGGGGGGTCACAGAACACTGCTGATTCGGTGGGGGGGTTGGGAGCTGTGACAACAGAGGACTCACACTGTGACAATGTTTTGCCTCTCATGAAATAATTAAAATGGGGGGGGGGAAGTATAATGAAACATTGAGGCAGCAGGTTTTCTGTGAGCTGGAAGCGGAAGCTGGTGCGCATAAAGGAATAAAAGTAGCCTTTAACACACCAGGGTGATGCCTGTTAAATTCTCCTAACATACCACGAGTTTGGAGGGACATGGCCACCTGTGAAATGGTGACAGAATGAGTGGAGTGTGCCGTTATTCTGTCGTACAAACAGATGAGCGGGTGATCTTTCAACTATCGAAGCAGTGAACAGCAAATTTAATGGAAGGAACAGAACCCACCAGGCAACATGAAAGTCAAAAGACAAAACAACTTGTATGTGAACAAGGTAGGCTCGGGATTTATGCATTTTTCATGCATTCCTCTCTCACTCACTTTCCATAACCGCTTAGTCCTACTCAGGGTTGCCCAGAACATGCACACTCACACACATGGACCATTTGTCATCAATTCGCACACGCAAACATGGGGAGAGCTCATGAAATCCGCACACATAAGGTCCGAGCTGGGGTTCTTTCTCACAACCTCACGATCCGAATTTTCATAGACTAATACAAATACATAAGAACATAGGCAAGCCTTTGGTGCAAAGTGTCATGTAAGAAAGCACCTCTAGATGGAGCTGCTTCACTCTGACATCAGTAGTTCAGGGGACCTGTGATGTGGAGGTGTGTCCCACCCGGAGATGGCTGTGTGGGGACGGTGCAGTGCTGAAGGGGACCACAGTGGCACCTTGGTAATTCGAGATTTGACCCCACAACCCCTTCAGTTGCAAGTCCGCCTCCTTATGCCCACATGTACTTTAAACCAGTGCAATCACCATTAGCACCAGGTTGACACTTGTTTAAAACTCGCAGATGTCACATCCCCTCAGTGGACCAGGTCAAAAATGACAAGAGCGCAACTGAACATGCCCCTGAAACCCCGAAGAATAAACTGGATGGATGGTAGTGAGCACACGCCTCTTCCTGAGTTGAGTGGAGGGTCCGTCCCTGACCTCATCTGTTGTTTTTAGAGCAGTTCTCCTTTAATCTCTGTTTTTCTCAATTCTCCCTGTCACCGGGGCACCCTTGTCCTCTCCCTTACCTTGCATCCCTCCACCTTCCCCTGCCGAGGCGGCACAGCGTCTTTTCTGCCGCTGTATTTTGGACATGACCAATTTAACCGGTCTCTCTCTTGCTCTGAGTCTTGGTTTTTAAGGATTCCCTCCCTTCGTCCTCACCGCACCGTACCTTTCCATTTAAAGCTCATGTGACCTCATTTTAGAGCTCAGTTATGTCATCGCAGTGACCCCTTCCAACAACGGCCACCGTGTGTATACATGTGTGTGTGATCATGTGTTAGCACAGATTCCTGCTTTTTTTACCCCCCTCTTTTTCTACCCCAGTGAGTCTATGCCACGCTTCAGGGAAATTTATTCTCTGCTCACGTGCCCCTGAGCGGGTCTGTGTGTGTGTCCCTCTTTCTCCCTTCAGACAGGCGAATCTGTAGGAGGGAGAGGGCAGGGTCGTGTGTGCGGGGTGCTGCTGCACACTTGTCTTTAACCTGATCTGCCCCCCATGCAAGATCTGATTTCACACACATTCATACACTCACACACACACGCCCAATCCAAACGCGCCGGATGCAATTTATATCGCCATTTCAACCAGATCGGAAGCCTCTGTCTTTGGAGCAATTCTGACGGCTACAGAGGATTTACTCTCCTTGGATTATTGTCAGATTATTTTTTTATTTTTTTGCTTCTCATTTGTGGTGGCGACCATTTTTCTGGTCCTTGGCTGGATTCTATTGGATGACCTGGTTGTGTTTTTTTTTTTCTTTTCTATCCACCACCCACGGGTACTATACTCAGTGGTCTGTGTGTCAGACCAATGCACTTAAACCCCAAACCCTGCGCCCTCGATGTGGGGCTTTTTATTGATGCTTTGGACACTACGAGGCATTAATCAGCTTGCGTTTGGGTCCGTTAGCGTGCTGGATACTGGCTGCTGAGCAGGGCGCACACTGGTCGGACTGGGATCAGGTGTGATCCGGAGATCTTAGAACCAAGGGCTGGAGGAAAGCCCCTCGACTCGGCAGGGTAACTGGGTGACCATGCAAAAAAAGGTAAATTCCATGTATATTGTTATATATCCGAGGTTTTACAGCGAAATGAAGATATATCATTTGCATGGTAATGACAATAGGTAATACTGCACAAACCTGACACTGGCCACACTGTGAGAGCCGCCTCCGTGGACCGTTTGTGGGTTGGGCCGGATCGGTCGTTATTGTAAATGTCACAGCCTCTACTGGCCCACCCGAAGACAGCTGAGATGGGGACGTGATTTCTAAGGTGTGCCGATGGGCGCGGTTTATCGCCTTACTTCCCGCACAGACGCTGCTGAGTCAGGGGCTGCAATGGAAACGCGCTGGATAGTTTTAACCAGTTGTAATCCAGTTAACAGGGAGTTAGTCTCCTGAAGAGGGTTTGGCACAGTGAATAAATTGGGATCGAGACAAAGGGCTGTTAGTCTTTCATATAATTTCATTGAAATAACAAACAAAAATATTAATTTATTTGTGCATTTTGCTACTATTTAATATTGATAAAATATATTTATGGTAGTTCTTCTTCAAGTGTCAGCGATTAAAATGAGACTGCAGAGATTGCTGTTAGCATGTAGCATTAGCTTCAACTGCACTTCTGCATTCACGGAACTGTAACAGAAGCATAAATGATTTTTTAAAAGGTTTTAAATTGTTCGATAATTCAGAAAAAAAAAACAGCAACGCAGAGTGTTCTAGAACAGCATTCATATCTACAGCCCACATCCATTTCCTGCTCACACAAACTCACGCACACACACACACACACACACACCTTTCCTGCAGGGCTAAATGTTCTCTGCACTGTTTCGGGGTTGCGCGCTTCTTCTGCGTTCGTGTTTTAGAGCATGCAACCACACATAGAATGAGACAGAGGACACAAGCACACTGGTTATCGTGATGTGTTTAATCCGGACCCTTGCACACACACACACACACACACACACACAGCGACGATTCTGTGTGTGCGACAGAGCTGCGGACGGGAAGCAACGCGGAGACATGGTGGTGGAGAGAATGGGGGCCTGTGGGAGCCAGAATAAGGTGAAGTAGTCTGCAGCATTATATATGACCCAACACGACCGTCTCTTTCTTGCTGGTTATAGCCATGAGCCGTAAAGACGCCGGCCTCGAGTTTTTTGTTCTCATTCTGAAAAAAGCTCTGCCATTGTGTTGTGTGAACTTGTTTTTCTCGGATCATAACAGCAAATGTATAGAAGAGCATATGAAGATATGATCAGCTAGGTTCACCTTTTTAAAAGATTTTTAATTTTCTGACAGAGTTTAAACCACGCATGTGGTGAAATAGTTTGGGGTTTTCAACAAATGATGTTTTCTCACAAACTAACAAGCTGTAGTTGGTTCATCATGATTGCCTCTAATGGAATATTAATTTTGTCAGATGTAGGCGACCTTCCAATTGTAACCCGTTACTAAATTACCAAAAAGAATAAGCTGACAGACTGCAAATGCCAACACACCCCACATGATGCTGAGCAGAGAGAGGGTTGATCTTTGTTCAGAACATCTTACTACTGTGAATATCTGTATATGAGTGTGTGAAGTGTGGAGAAGGATCCCTTCTCTCTTTTTCTCTGTCTGCCCCTCTCTTTCTGTCTCTCTCTCTATGACTGAAAGGAAAGTGTGATCACATTGTGGAAGTGGGGTAGCATTTGTGGGAGTGACGAGTGATTTCATGGCCCAATAAAACCCACATACACACACATAATGAAGCACACACTCTTGTCAGCCTCTGACCTTGCAATCTTGTTATAATGACCCCTGAACGAGGGAGGTCAAGGAGGACGAAGCATTTCCACCTGTGTGTTGCAGTTGAATTTACTGAGCAAAATGTTGCCTGCAGGTTGATGTGGTGAATCATTTGGAAGACCTGGGCAATTATTTAAATTTAAAAAGCATATTTGTGAATTTACTCCTACTCCTAATGATTTTTCCATTTACTCTGAGTGTTGTTTCCCAATTCATCTCCCTCCCTCTCTTGTTGTCATTTTGCAGGATCAGTTTGATAACTTGGAGAAGCACACTCAGTGGGGGATTGACTTTGTGGAGAAGTACTCCAAATTCGTCAAGGAACGTTCAGAGATTGAAGTGAATTATGCACGGCAGATTAGGTGAGTGTCACATAAGCTTTGAAATGCAACAGTAATAGATCATCAGGATGGGTAAGTATTGATAAGTAGATGTCACATCCGCCGCCCCACCACCGGACCCCGGGGGCATGTGACAGCAACAGACAACGGCGACCCGGAAGCGAAGGAGGACATCGTCAACACACTGAATAAAAGTCAGGCAGCCATCTTGAGTTTAATTCATTGATGCTAGCCTTATACTCTTGATCAGAATTCTTGATTTACAAACAAACGACCACGAGACTTGCCTGCCAGCCAGCCACTACCATGAAGCTCACCTCCTATCCAGGTCCCTGGATCCGAACCCCCGATGTCTGCCCATGTGCCCCCAATCTCTGGATTATGAAGATGCACCACCAGATTTATTAAGTTGTATTTTGCATTACACACAACTTTTTGCAAGCTTTTTGAGAGCCCATCATACAATAATCTACCAAACACAGATGAGCATACATGCACGCATGCGTATGCAGCCAGAAATATGTTGCCTGGCGCTGACAGTTCAAGGTTTCAGAAGGTGTGTGTATATTCTGCCACATGCATCTGGGTGGGGGAATTGCCTGTCACCATGGAAACAAGGTGTCAGCCTTCTCCTCCACACTGCTGACCCACATTTGACTTGACCAATCAGAACTAAACCCGCCCACCCAACCCCGCCCAACCCCCAGACAAGGTTTTAAGGGGATATGGTGCACTATGCTGTGTGTGTAAATGTGTGTGCATGCATGGTGTGCACCCCTAAAACAAGCTTAGAACCCATAATCCCCTATAAGAGATGAGGGACTGTGGGTAATCTGAGCATGGGAGACAGACACAGACAGAGAGATATTGATAAAAAAAATGGAGAGATAAGTTGTAAAAGGTTGAAAAGTGTGAATCAGGTGACATTCTTATTAGTCCCTTTTTAAAAAAATATAAATTTCCACCCATTCGCAGCAGAGACATTTTAAATGACACACAATGATACATAAACACACACACACACACACACACACATACCCCCTGCGCTCTCTAGACTAATCTTGTTTAATACCCCCCTCATACAAGCTAAGTACCCTATCAGGGTGGAGGGGAAATGCAGTGTGAGACATCTGGCTCTGAGGTGGGAGGTGGGGAGGGCGGTGAATAAGATATACAGACAGGAAAGGAGTGCATGGAGTCTGCCTAGCAACAGCCCAGACAGGAAGCATTATATAATATTGATATATTATACTATAGCCCTGGTGGATGGTGTACTTGTATGTCAGTCGGGGCATGAAATTTTGTGTGTGTGCATTTTGCTAAATCACAATCTAATCAAGGTTAGTGGGGCTCCCTTGTTAGAGGAGTATTTCTGAAGTTGTTGGTCTCTGTGCGGAAGGGATGCGTTTTTATTTGTATTTTTTTTTTCCACGCACGCACACCTGCTTGACAGCAGCGTTGACAGCAGCAGCAGCAGCAGATGGGTGGATTGAATGGACTAGGGAAGAGTTATATGCATGTGTCAACACACACGCGCACATGCATTTGCCATCTGACTCATTTTCCACTGAGGGAGGAGAGTGCACTAGTTGAGCCACAGGCTCCTGTCTCGTATGTGTGTGTGTGTGTGTGTGTGTCTTTGTTTATGTATATTTTTACTGGAACCTTTTATTTCTAATGTCCAATACGCTCCACAAAATGACTGAGAAACACTTGTAAATCTCATTATGACCCTCCTCCACTCTGCCAATCCCCTCCATTCTCTCTCCAGGGGGCTTCCCACTACCACAACACATTTATTTCATCCGTCCGTCTCTCTGTCTGCCTGTCTTCCTGTAATGTGGCAAGGTGGAAAAAGTGAATTAGTATAAATGTATGATATATTTTACCAACAAAGCTCCTCCATGTGTAACCTCTCCATCCTAGGGTTTCAGTTCCCTTGGCCATGCACACTCAAAATGAGTGGGAGACAGGAAGGACTGTCTCAACGGAGAGCGCGACAGTGTCGCTGAGTGTCAAAAATGTGGTTTGGATTAGCTGTTAATTTTTTTTTTTCAGGAATCTTTCAAGAAAGTTTCAGCCCAAGAAGAGCTCCAAAGAGGAGGAAGAGAACAAGTGAGTCTCTCGTGCTTTCAGTTGATTCTGTGCTTTCTTGTCTAGTGCGGGCAATTTCTGATGACATCAATTCCTGTGTCAGGTACTCGTCGTGTCGTGCGTTCCTGTTAACACTCAACGAACTGAATGACTATGCCGGCCAGCATGAGGTCGTTGCCGAAAACCTGACTGCACAGATCATCGCCGAGCTCACCAAATACACCCAGGAGCTGAAATCAGAGAGGAAGTCGGTGGGTGATGTCACTTCCTGTTGACTGGCCGTGCACAGATCCTATTAGACCTAGAGCACTTTGTGTCATTCTGTGTCCTTCCTGTCATCCATTCCTCCATTCGCTCTTTTCTGTCTTTCCTCTGTCTGGTGAAAAAAGAAAGGGAAATAGTTCTCAGACGGAAAAGCAGAGCGAATCGGCGGGCAGCTTTAGGGGAGGTGGTGGGTCTTACTGCTGAAGCAGGGCTGGTCAGCGTTCTCACACTCATCTCTGTTTGCTCCCTTTCTTCATGCTCTGGCTCTAGGGCCGGCTTGGGAGGATTTTGTCTGTCTGGTCTACACACTCTTTGGCTTTTGGCCCAGAAAAGACATATACATACACACAAACACCCACACAACCTTCAGGCCAAATTATGCTGCTTCAGTTATTCTTTTATCTTTTTGCATGTTTTTGATTACACATGATGTACTTACAAGCACTTCCATTTTTGTGTTGACGTAAAATGGAGCACTGTGTGTGTGTGTGTGTGTGTGTGTGTGTGTGTTAATGCGAATTCAAGCAAGGTTGTGTTATCTGACTCACACACAACATACATCATAGTCAAGTCATTATTTTCATGCAAGCGGGAATAAATGAAAGAGCCATGTAATTTGTAATGTTTTCTAACATGGCGTCTCTCTCAGACTCGGTTTCTCAGTCACAAGATGCCTGATATTGCCCGATAACAGTACGCATGGACATGGAAGCGGTCGCCTGCTTCTGCCTCTCTGTCCATCCTTACCACCGATCCCTTTTTATTAAACATTTTTAAATGTACAAACAGACCTCTTCTACCCTCCCCCTTCTCTCTCTCTCTGAACTGATGATGGGGGAGTATTGCTGATGACAGTGCTGAAACTAATCAGAAATTCTTTCCTGTGTACGTGTGTTTTTGTCTGTTGGGGACTTTTTTAGGGGTAGTTTTAGACAATGTACTACATCACAATGTTCAATGATGAATAAAAGCATAAGAGCGTTTGCGCAAGGGAAACCCCTAACTTTTCAAAATGACTGCACAGGAATCTTTTATTGATCATAGAGGACTTTCAGCATCCCCAGGATCAGCTCAGCATTCCCATTACTGTCCTGGTGATCCTCAGAGATTCAATGCTATCAACATCTCTTCCGTCACCCCTCCTACTGATCTAAATACTAGCCAGCCATGTTGGGATCATGGTGGTGGGATGAGGAAGGTAGAAAGACAGTTAGATTCAATTTACCGTATGTGTGTGTTTGTGTTTCCTACGCCCCCTGCAGGGAATGCCAATCATTGCTGCTGCCATCCTGCAATCTTCAGTCAAATATGTCTCACGGTCTCAGAAGGACAATCTATTTGCAGGTTGAAAAACTCTTCCTAAAAAAAGAGGGTCCAGCCAGAATGTTCTGTCCTCTGGAATGATTCTTCTCTAACATTCCTCCATACGGGAAATATTAAAATCTTGAGAGTAGAGGAGTAAGAATCCCTCCATCACCCCACCTGTATGTCAGTGGATGTGTGATAGAGAGAGATTTACTGATGTCTGTGTGAGTCTGTGTGAGTGTGTGTGTGTGTGTGTGTGTGTGAGTTCATGCTCTGGTGTGACACAGCTGGATTTGTGTGTAGTTCAAGAAGAATAAATAACCCCTTTACTTGATAAGACTACACACACACTCCTTCTCTCTCTCTCTCTCTCTCTCTCTCTCTCACACACACACACACACACACACACACACACACACACAAGATTCATTTCTCACAGATGCAAGTTTTTCTCAGCCAGTAAACACACCTACAGAATATGGATGGAAAAAACACCCAAACGCTCACTGAGAGAGAGACAGGCAGTGGGAGAATGAAGAGATTAAGCTAGTTAACTTTTTGCCAGTGGAAAGTACGAAATAAAGCACAAAGAATTATAAGCAACTCCCCGTTCCAAATATTTCAACACCAGTCCGTATGCAGCAGCGATGCTCAAATGTTTACAGTCATTAAAATGGTTGCGTCAGGACTGTGTGTTACAATCTGAAATTGACTTATTGTGTGTTTATCCAAACTGCTGTCCCCATTTCTCTCTCACTCCTTCTCCATTTCTTGGGAAATTCATCCTCAGTTTTCGTTTTAGCCACCTGTTTAGCCACACACAAAAACACACATTCAAGGAAAGTATTTGTGTGTATCAAGCAGTGTGCAAAGGTTTTAGGCAGTGGTGAAACTAATTAAAGGTTTTTAATTAAAATAAATGTAAAGCACAAAAGTAATAAAATAATACAGTGCATAATGTCTCTATATGCATAATAAATAAGGGAATCCTGCAATAATCAGTATAGGTAAATCAACATTTGATCAATGCTTGACAGGGTTTTTTTTTTTTTTTTACATTTACAGAATAGATAAATAGGGTACCTAAGACACAGTTGTACATATTTGGTGGGGGGAACAGTTCATCTGTCTATGCATAATTCACAACATTGTTTACTCTTACAGTTTCACTCCTCAACGGTTGTTATAAAACTGAAGTGAAATTATGTTCAGCTTGTCTCAAACTTCCTCTGCTGAGAGGTGATGATAGTGTATTTTTTTTTTATATGTAATGCATTTCATACCATAAGTGTGTGTGCATGCATTGCAGTTCAGAGAGGTTTACTGACCCTTTAGCGGCAGCATCTTCCCCTTTCCCAGAATGACTTCTTCCTCCGCAACTGAAACACTTCCTGTTTTATCACAATCTCAGCAGGGCCTATACGACAAACAGAGAAACGAGAGCCTCAATGTGAAGTAACAACAACCCTATAGATAAAAAAGTCACCTGAGTGTTGTGATCATTTATTTTATGATACTGTATTGATTTACAAACACACAATATGATCTTTCAAAAAAGCTTAAAAGTTGTGTCTCTTGTATGCTGTCATGTTTTTTCTCATATGTCTTATTTGCAATAGACTAAATGAGATGTAAAAAAACACTGAAAATATTTGTCTGTAGGGAATGGTTTAGGCCTGTTGCAGTTTTTGCTTTATAAGGTGGCTTTGATTTTAATAAATGAAGTTTTTTCTCTGCTGGTTGAGTGTCGCGAGCTCCTGGTTCGATGCTCTGGGCGTGTGTACACCTCTCTGTGGTACTCGTGTGATTAGGGCTGAGCTATTTGTGGTCACACAGCTTGCCCCAGCAGGGCTAGAGTGTGTGCTCCAGAGAGTGTTCTCGGACAGCCAGCCTAACAGACTGACTCATGCACACACCCGTGTGTGGGCAGTGGGGAGGGTCTGGGGAAGGGACCATTTCCAGGCCGAACAGATGACTTCCCTTGTGGGTGGAGCTCCAAGGTCTTCTTTCTCTTCACCGCGAATATGATGTCTGGTGCAGGCTTTGAATGTGCCAGAATGGGTGTTGGATGATATGAATGATATGTGGTCAGCATGTCAGAGGTCACAGTGGGTACCTCAGCTCAATACAGAGCCAGTCAGAATCATTCATTTGGTCATTTAACTTAACTTTAACTCAGGAGCCCTCAATTTTTCTCTTTTCTTCCCTTAACTGCACTCCTCCTTCCATCTCTTTCCTGTGGCCAGTGGCATCCAAAGCTTTTAAGCGTCACCTGATACAGCAGTGAAATGTAACTTGTTTTCTGTCTCTCGTACAGCATTTCCAAGATGGCAGGAAGGCACAGCAACACATCGAGAACAGCTGGAAACAGCTGGAGTCGGTGAGTAAAGAAAATAATGAACAAACAAGCCCAGAAATGAGTGAAATGTTAATACATGGAGAATGTGGAATCCGGTTGTACCACAGCAGAAACGGCAGCATGCACATTATGGAGGAATGGAATATGCGTCACAAGGACAGTGTGTGTGTATGTAATCACATCTTAAAATAAGTTCTGAGTTTGACTGTATCCTGTTAAAGACCAGGGTGAAGTTGCTGATTCAGAGATTCAGTTTCCCAGAATTCCTTGCTGCGCTCTTTCTGTTTGGCTCATCTGATTGGCCAGAAACTGAAAACACTGCTCTGTTCTGTGTAAAGAGAGAACTGGGGGGGATGATGAGAGGAGAGACTGTGGAGAAATGATAACAGCATCCAATCAATAGCACTGGCACTAAATGAGGGAAACAGTGTGTGTGTGTGTGTGTGTGTGTGTGTGTGTGTTACCAGCCCCAGCTGACCCCAGCAGTGGCTCCAAATGAAATTGGCATAACTTGTGTAACATTTAGTTAACTTTTACAGAACAACACAGCATTATTGCTCATAGAGAGCATGTGTGTGTTTCCTGATTCAGTGTGTGTCCCGTGTTTACTGCCAGGATTTGTCCATCTGTCTGTACGTGTTTTTAGCTGATTAGTTTTTTGTGCAAATGTGTGTTTAAGGAAAAATGTGTGTACACTGCATGCATGCACAAAAAAGACAGAAAGACACTATGGTCTGTATGTGTATTTGGTAGAGGGACAGTATGGTTGTGTGTGTTTGTGTGTGTCTGTGTGAAGCGCTGAAAGAACCTTTTGTGTGTAAGAGAGCAGCCACTGTCCAGCGAGCTCACAGAACAAACGTTGATTGTTTAAAAAGAACAAACCATTGGAGAGGAGGAATAAAATGGCTGAAGGATGGTGTTACACATACTTACACACCATACATCCCATCCAGATCCCTGCACACACACGCACACATTCTAAAACATTACAACAGTCCTTTAACCTGGATATGCAGTTTTTAGGCTATAGTTGCATTACAGGGTCATGTATTACCACTGCACCATATTTCATTTATAGTCCAAAGTTTTTTGGAATAGTGAACTTTTAAATTTCAACAAATGCAACCATAAATCCGTGATTATGGGCTAGAAATGTTTGGTATTTAGTCCATTTTAAAATTCGTGTCCTCCCCGTCTTGCAGTGCAAGCGACGGTTTGAGCGGGACTGCAAGGAGGCTGAACGGGCCCAGCAGTACTTTGAGAAGCTAGACGCTGACATCAATGTTACAAAACTTGACGTGGAAAAGGTAAGAATCATCATACATTACCGTATCATGATCTGTGTTTGTGTCAGTCTGACAATATAGTGAGAAATATACATATGATCTAAATGAAAATCCAATCAAGTGAATCATTTAAATATGATTACCAAGATATTTAATCTCTTTTCAAAATTCTCTGGATTGATAATAATTATTTTTGCAGTGTATTTTTCACATCTAACTTCCCAACTTTCGACTGAATGTTGATTGTCTCTCATTGCCGACGCAATGGCACCGCTGTACTGTAATACGTGTCAGTACTGTTACCCTGGAAACACTGTGCTGTTGAAATTCTGAAATGGTTAAAAATATATATTTGTGCTTTTACAATGTGTGTGTGCGTGTGTGTGTGTGTGTGTATACTAGGGAAGTAACAGTAGGGCAAAGGTTCGACCAAAGTCTTTTCTGGGTTCAATAATAGTTCATGCGTATCCCTCTGCTGTCGTTTGTTTGATGCTGACCTGCAGATTGACTCTGCTGTGTGTGTATGTGTGTTTTTCCAACTTGCCTTGAAGCGTTACCAGAAGGTAGGTGCATAGGCGTAATATATCTGTGTGTGTCTTGCGTTTAGATATTTGCACACGGATGCTTATATACACTATACATGGTCTCATCCAATCACAGATGTGCAAGTCACGCTATACCCTGTGTCTCCACCGATAGCATGGCTGCGAATGTTCGGGTCTGAGAGCTTCCTGTCTCTTCTGTTCACTTCCTGTGCGTTTGCATCTCAAGGCTTTCTGTTTACATCTGATCGATGTTTCCATGGTAACCCTGTAGGCCCCTGGTGCAGAGGTTTGGTTTTTCTAGAGCACGAGGAACCATTCTCTGGTGGTTACTGTGGTTACAGGTGTGTGTGGTGCCTTGGCTGAGCTGACGGAACAAAAAATTATGTAAATTAATTATGTCATTCAAATCACTATTTCAGTACACTAATGTTTTCACACTGGGTCCAACAGCACTCTATTTCATTTTTTACATCTTTATTTGTTATTAAAACACTAAACATATGAAACTACTTTTTGCTTCTTTAAAAAATTATCTTTGAAAAATAAGTATGTTTTAGTGACAAACAGATCATCACCATGGGAAGGAGAACAATCAACAGATAAACATAACCTGCATCTATGCATCCTGAGGAGTTTTGGGTTGAAGGAGCGGTTTGTTTGGGAAGATGGCTCCAATATTCATGTTGCATTTTCAGATCTGTTTTAAGCACATTTATTCAATTTGACGACTAATGTGTCAAGTCTGCTAATGAAACATCCCTTATATGTTGCCAGTCTCACAGCATCCTCAGTAAAATGTATGGAAATAAATGGCTGTAATGGTTGAGTCTGGCCTGCGAACTGCTGTCTTTCTTAATTGCAAGGTGAAGGGAGGTTATACTTGTCAGTAATTCTTTTACAAATAAGGATGTCCAGGCTTAAATTTATTTTTTTTTTTTTAATAATTCTGAACTGACAGAGCGATTGAGAGAGAGAAAGAGAGAGAGGACAGATAATCTTCAGCATGTTTATGTGAGCTGGACAAGCACATAAGAGAAATATCTGCTGCGGATATGGAGAAATAACTAATCAGTTCTTCTGAGTGTTTCTTTTCACTCACAGACAATGACAGATCTTACTGTCTCTCTTTTGCTTCCTCTCCGTTTTCCAGGCACGTCAGCAGGCACAGATGAGGCAGCAGATGGCATCTGAGAGTAAAGAGGAATATTCCAACTACCTGCAGAAGTTCAACCAGGAGCAGAACCAGCATTACTACACCACTATACCCAATATCTTCCAGGTATTCATAAACACACCCCTTACACATGTATACATGCACGAATGGAACAATGGAGCACATCCTGGTTGCATCACAGCTACAGCCAAGGAGACCAGTTTGAGGGTGTGTGGAGGTTCTCTTCAGGACTTGGATTGGCTCTAGAATTTCCTTGCCATATGAAAAGGAGATTAGTGGCTGATCTGAAGATTTGCCCATGACCTGATAGTACACCTCCCATCCATGTTCCTAAACCC
This sequence comes from Denticeps clupeoides, assembly GCF_900700375.1. Taxonomy (NCBI): domain Eukaryota; kingdom Metazoa; phylum Chordata; class Actinopteri; order Clupeiformes; family Denticipitidae; genus Denticeps; species Denticeps clupeoides. The sequence goes on along the minus strand of NC_041709.1, from coordinate 19,776,155 downwards.
ACCTATCCAAGTCAGGGTAGTAGAGAAATTGCAGCACAGGGTCAACACTAACACCAATCAACCTGACCTCTATTACTTCAGACTTTGGAGCAATTTTTGTCATATGAAATAACAGTGTGAAAAATACTAACTAAATTAAAATTTCCACTTGTCAGGACTCACGTTCAATCCCTTCGATTGGCTTTAAGAAATTTCCACTTTGTTGTACTTATGTATGTCTTGAAAGTGCCGTACTGGAAAAAAGGGTAGAAATGTAAATGAGTATCTTGCTGTCTCAGAGGATTCAAGACATGGAGGAGAAGAGGATTGAGCGGTTGGCTGAGTGCATGCGCAGGTTTGCAGATGAGGACCGCAAGATCCTGCCCATTGTGGGCCACTGCCTGGATGGGATGACCAAAGCGGCAGAGTCCATTGAGGCCAAGGCCGTGAGTCTTGCAACACAAAACACACCAAGTCACAATCCTGAAGAATCAATCAAGGCAAGAGTGTCAGCCTGATTCACACACAGAAAATAAATAAAAGTTGTCAATTCCTTTATGTGTGTAGCTACACAGGCTGCATGCCTGAAACCCGTAAGGCAAATATTTCATATTTCATTAGTCTTTGCTGATGTAAAATTAGTATCATTATTTCCACGTCGACATGAAAACTATGTTTTCGGCTTCTAAAAAGCCAAGACAGAGAAGAGTCTAGACGAATGCTCTCCTAGAACCTCGAGAGATGGTGGTACCTGTGGAGCAGTGCTGGAAGATTGGATAGATCGAGGTGTAGAGCGAGGAGTGATGAGAGATCTGAGGTAGGAGGGTTCTGAACCTTCTTTGGCTTTATAGGCAAGCATCAGAATATTGAATCTGATGCTGGCAGCTACAGGAAGCCAGCGGAAGGAACGTAGCAGTGGAGTGGTGTGGCGGTACGAGACTGGATGACAGGATGGCTAGCGTTTCTTGTCTCTGAAACACAGTACATAGAAGTCATAGGATGATATGCCGATGATTTGATGCCTGTTGCAGGACTCGAAGCAGGTTGTGGAGCAGTTCAAGTCCGGCTTTGAGCCGCCCAGCGACGTGGAGTTTGAAGATTACGGCCAGACGATGAAGAGGACGGTCTCAGAGACCAGCCTGTCCAACTCCCGTGGCGAGAGCAAACCAGAGAAACCGGGCAGGAGCAAAGGCAAACTTTGGCCTTTCATCAAAAAGAACAAGGTAGCACAGACACGCACAAACGCGTTTGCTATCTATCTTTACAGGCCTATACAAAAACTGAATTTAGATCAAATCGTCAATCATAGCCCACTTGTGACGCATAAACACAAACATACATGCAGTGGGAACGTGAGTGAAGAGCACTGAATATGAAAGACAATTTCAGTCAGTCGAGTGAGGTCTGTTAGGTGTGGGTTTTGCCTTTTGTTTCACTCCCGACATTTTTTTCGTTTCATTTTAGCATTTAACTTGCAGATGTTTTTTCGTTGTTGCCTGTATGTTTGTTGTCATGTTTTCTTTTCCTCCTCCCCCCGATGCCATTGTTTTTAACGGCCCAAAAATGCTGCGTGAGAGTAAAAACGTCCGCACTAATGCACGCATGCCCCACAACCCTTATATGACACCACCCTTTACCTAACCTCACCAGGCTCACGCTGAAGACGATCCTCCTCCCTGAACTCCCCTTTAACAAATTAAAAATAAAATAAAAACAGCAGCCAAGCGTCTCCCACTCTTCATCACTTTTCTTCTTCTCCTCTCTCTGGTTGGATTCTACGCCATACCCTTGCTTAATATAACAGGGGACCGGCCGTGCTGATTGGGTGGCTTGGGTTAACCTGTACAGAGCATGTGCTGTAAGACTGCGCGTGTGTGCGTGTGTGTTATCAAATACACAATATTCTCACCTTGTCTATACTGTTTTTATACTGCGTGTGTCAGCTAGAACTTTATCCAGAAGTTGATTTGCACACACACATTGCAGTTTAGTGCTCTTATGTAGCTAGCGTGCCATGTAAATGCCATGTAAGTACTGCAGTATTACAATGCTGGGATCACACTGCATGATATTTATGGTTGTGAGTGTGTGTGTGTGTGTGTGTGTGTGTGTGCGAGGATTATCTGTAATAACTGGCTGCCACCTGCTGAATCAGCATGTAACCCTGGTTATCGCTTGTATTATTTATTAGCATTTGTGTCTGCTCTGTGTGTGTGTGTGTGTGTGTATTTGCGTGTGTAACATTACTCGATTGTAACACTGTATCATACAAAAGCTTCTCACCCTCTCATCTCTAACTAACTCATGCCATGTCTTTTTATGGTTTTGTTTTGTTTATTTATTTAATTTCTGCTTTGTTCCTTTTTTTTTTTTTTTTTGAGGTGATTATACTGTGGAGGGCAGGTTTCCATGCTGCTCCGTGTCTCTCAGTTCCATCCGTTTAACCTTCAATTAATGGATTAATTCTTAATTTACTTTAATAATTTATTTTTGTGCCTTATTTCTCTTGTTTTGTGTTCCCCTTCTTTCTTTCTTTTTTAAATCCTTGCTTTTTCCGGATAAATTCTGGCCCCCATCTTCCTTCTATCTCTCTATGTCTCTCTCTCCCTCAACTTCTCCTTCGTGGCTTATCCTTTACTCCGGTAGCTCATGACCCTGTTAACGTCCCCGCCCCCAGCCCCCCCTCCCCCCGCCCCCTCCTCCTCCTCCTGCTCGCACACCCCCTCACCTTCTGCTGTTCCCAACGACCCCCAGTCGCCACGGCAATCCAAGGAGCCCCTCACGCACCGCCTCAACGACCTCATGAGCTCCAAATCCAAAATGCACTGCTTCAGGAGCCTCAAGCGCGGGGTAAGTGCGTGCGTGCGTGGGCGAGTGTTTGGGCGCATGTGCATGCCCCATGTCCCATCCTTTAGGATGTGACTCTGTCTGCTAAATACTCTCTCTCTCTCACTCTCTCTCCCTTTCTGTCGGCCTACCACTCTATCCTGACATTGTACAGAGGGAGTGATCACTGTCAATCGTGTCATAATTCCACATCTAACAACCTGTTTTGCAGCTTGATAACAATTGTGTTACAACACAAGTAAAGCAGGCCCTCCCTGACGTTACAACATCCTGACTCCAATGAAACAATTCCCCAACTGACCCTCCCTCGTACAGACTCTCCCTCTGTCTCTCAGATTCCTGCAGCTGATTGCTCCTGCATGCTTCCGTACATGCGCTTTGTCTTTTTCACCCTCTGTCTCCCTCTCCCTGCCTCTGTTGCTGTCTGTCTCAATATTTATCTCCCTCTGTCCGTTTCTCTCACACCTAAACACGTTACACCAGTGCACAGAGAAATTGTGTCCAAAAGCACATCTGAGTCTCCGTCTGTCCCAGTCATGACAACGTCTAGTCATTTGGTGGCTGCCCGAGGCAGAACTCAGAAAGAGGCCATGGGGCAGTTAAAACGTTCTGTGTTTGAGCAATTAATAATTTAATCATTGAGTGTGTGTGTGTGTGTGTGTGTGTGTGTGTGTGTGTGTGTGTGTTTATGCAGGCATGAAAATGTGAGTGTGGGGAAGATCTCCATGTTGACTTCCTGCCAGAGTAAAATCTTCCTGTTTCACAGAATATCAGACTTATTGCTCACCAAACAACACAGATTAAACACAGATGCACACACAGAATCCACCGCTCATGTGATATTTGACTTTTCCCCATGACTAAACATGGGAGGATGACAGCATGACTGCAGAACAGAAAACAAGACCCATCTTTGGGTGGAAGGACAGAAATGTAAATGTCAAGTAAGTGGACATGAATTTGTTCCTCAGTGCAGGGTTTGACCAGATAGATCAGTATTTCGCTGTTGACTGTCCTGCAGGCAGTTACTGAAAAGTGACAGTGAGGTTATGAGGATGAGAAAACGTGAGAGAATGTGACGTGAGATATGCAGATGTGCCTAGTGGGCATTTTTATATATTTATTGTTCATCTGAGTCGTTTCTTTCTTTTAGATTGCATTATCATTTTTATTATGGGCTTAAATTCTGACTCCGACTAGCTCAACCCTTGTTCCTCCCACCATACAAAGACATGTAAATTAGGTGGATTGGTGTCTCTCAATGCTTTATGGATCTGAGTATGTGTGAGTGAAAGGTGTGTGTTAGTACCCTGTGGTTTGCTGGTGCCCTGCCCTGCACCTAGTGTCCCGGGATGGGCTCCGGCAGTCATTCAGGAATAAGCGGTACTGGATAGTGAGTTTTCCAGAATAATGTGGCATAAATGCAGAAACATAAATTCACTCACTTAACACCAGCTGATTTGTTCTACAGAGTCTGTTCTATGTGTATTATAAGTGTATTTTGTGTGTTCCATCAGGACATTGAAGGGTGTGTGCATCACCTTGGGCACATAAGCAGATTCTGTTTGTTTGTGTGTCTATGTACTGTATGTATGTGTATGTGTGTTATCATGGCTGGAATGATGTGGTATTTTTAGAGAGTATTTTTAATGTGCCTTTCTCGATGCCTTTGGTTGGTGTTCCTCAGTGCTGTGTAAGTTTTGGTGGTGGTGACGGGGCAGCGGTATTATGCGCATGCTGATAAGATCATGTAGTGGCTGACTTATTACATTTTATTAAGTGTATAAACTATAAGATTTGCTTATTTGCATAACTTTATAGTGATTTGTCTGAAATAGAGTTTATTACAGATCGTACTAGATTATTTACTGGCTTTTTATCTGTGTGTGTGTGTGTGTGTTGCCACCGCTTACGTTTTGCACAGCAAGAGAGGAGAGATTACCCACGATCCTCCAGGGGGGTAGGCCTGCACAGCTTCTCTAATCATCTACTGCCAAAATGTGTCTGAATGTGTGTGTGTGTGTGTGTGTGTGTATGAGAGAACCAAGAGTCAGGCCAGATGGACAAAGTCTATACGAATATCTATATTTGCTGAAAAGGGTAAGCATTGTGGGTGTGTGTGTACTGTGGAATTTTCAGAGGTGCCTTGACACATGGCTTGGTTGGTATATATATATAAGTGCAACAGAGAATATGCTAGAATGTGAAGGAGTGTGTGTCTGTGTGTGAGTGTGTTAATTAGAATATGTTCTATGCTACAGTCTCCTCGTTCTCTTTATTACAACAAAGAACTCATGAAGAGGACTCTGGGCAGGCCTACTTACGCTTTCGAGGCCAGGCAATATATTGTAAGTGTGTGTAAGACAGAGAAAGCCTCATTTAGGATTATAGCCACATTTTATAATAATGCTTTCGTATTTAAACAAGGCTTGCTACTCAGGAAAACATTTTAATGGTCACGTATTCTGACCCAACCACAGTCACATGATTCACCCTCACTGACATCCATTCATATTATCAGCCTAAAGCTTCGCTTCCTCCTTGTACAACCGCCAACCCTGCAGATTTCACCCTGCTTCAAATCCCAGCTTCTGTGAGGAAGGGGGGGAGTGATTCACAAGTGTCACCAGCACCAGTCCTGGAGAGACTGATTGGATAGAAAACAAGCTCTTAGTAAATCGTCCGGTGCTTGTAACACTTTGCCTCGTGGCTGGGGTGAGATTACCCGGAATTTACCCCTGCTCTGTTTCTAGTGTGCTTCCTGTATCATGATGTCTGTGGCTTTCTCTGTGTTGGCTGTGTGTGTGTGTGTGTGTGTGTGTGTGCGTGCAGTTGTGCACAGTAGAAAGAAGCATCTTCCTGATTCCAGCGATTTCACATCCTCCGAGAAACCCCTCTTCACAAAAGTACTGATATGGTGTCCACAGAGTCTTTAATGGCTTACAGTTTTATTATTTTTATTACTTTTGACTCATTTCTATACTATTTTATACTTTATTTTCTGTCAGTTCTTCCCTTTGCTGCATTTCTGTTTCTATGTCTGAGGATGGTTCTGTATTTCTGTCTGTCTATTTTTGGTGAGTGTGTGTGTGTGTGTGTGTGTGTTTGTGGAGGGATATACATTACGATGAGTGAAAGTTGTGTTCTGTGTTGCTGACTCTGGATCAGACATTGGTTATCTTTGCCTGTGATTAACTGTGTTCGAATGGATCCAGAGCAGCGGGTTGCAGGCCCATCCTCCTGCCTGTCCATGCTCTGTCTGATTTGTTTGTGTAGGTCTTGTAGAGCCCCCTAGTGGCTGGGCTGGCATTAGCAGTTGCAGAGTTTTAAGCCACCAATCATCCACACAGCCTGTGTACATTTAGAGTTTGCACTTTTACTCTCCTTCTCTCTCTTCTCCTCTCCTCCTCTCCACTCCACTCCTTTTTCTCTTGCTGAATAGTGCTTGTTCCTGTCGGGACACCCTGTAAATAAAGTTTCATCAGGAAAGAACCCCACCCGGCCATGCCCGCCATGAACAGGAAGTGAAAGACAGGCCATGAAGCATGACTTCCTGTACTGATTTCACTGCAGAACTGTGACACATTTGTCTGCATTGTGCAACCGTCAGGCTGAACCTCATGCAAAATAATTCCTCTTCCAAAGGACACATAGATTCTTAGGGCCAGAATGCGCCAGTCGAACCGATTCTGACAAACACAAACACAGCCGCTGGTTTGGAGTTCAGCACGGCGTGTGTTTAGAATGGGTTTGGAAAAGTTTCATCATGGCTCTCCATGTTTCTCAGTTCACGGCATTCCGCGACGCTGGAATGCGCTTTTGCAGTAGAATGTTTGGTTGGTGCTCTGGCCTTTAGAATGAGGGATGCTGGTGCTTGTGCTCTTTTGTGTACATCTCCTCCAACTGCAGCCAAGCTCCCAGCATCGAGCTGCACACTGCTGTTCGGGCAGATGAAAGCATCCCATTCAGCATTAAGATTATCCACCGGTCAGTAAATTGGGGTTAAACTGTTGGCCGAGCTGCAGGTTAGCGATGACATCACAACGTGGCGGCTGCACCTGTGACATCATAACATACCTCGTCAAAGATGAAAGTTCTTCTTAAATTACACCAAAACTCAACCTTTGTGGCTGAAGATGGACGATGTTATTGATTCACCTGGCTCATGTCATCTTTTTTATCTCTCTTTTTCTCTCCTGATCCCTCCATCATTTCTATCTCTCCTCCCTGAGAAGCTTTCTCTCAAGCTGGTAAGCATGTCCGATAACCGCATGTCCGTTACTAGCATGACCGTTACTAGCATGATCGTAACATGGCCGCCGTCCTAGTAACCACCGTCCCACAATGGAGTATGTTTTTTTTTTTTTACTCTTTTGTCCTCGGTCTTCTATTCTTTATTTTTATTATGTCCATTCTGCTCTTGTGATTTAATTTTGTTTTTGTGCCAAATTTGGCTTGTTGTCTTTTTTTATCACTGTTTCGTTTATTTTATTTGTACTTGTGCATATTTGTTTCCTTTGTTTTTGTCATGTGTTCCGTTGCCATGGTGACTGTTCGACCCTGCCCCCCCTCCGTGTGTAGCTCACACTGAACTCTCACATGAGGAACCTGCTGGAGGTGACCAACCTTCCTGTGTCTTGTCCCTGTCTGTGTGTGTGTGTGTGTGTGAGTGAGTGAGCGTGTAACAGAGTGTGTGTGTAAGAAAGAGAGATTTAGTCTTCAACCTTATTCCTGGAGGCCCCAGTCTTGCATGTTTCACCCCGGAGGCTCCTTGAGAATCCTAATAATTTGTGGGACCAGTTGGACACTCTTGAAGGAGGGAAAGTAAATGCACCTGACAGGGAGTCTCCAGGAACAGTGCTGAAGAACCCTGCTTTACACAAGTCAGGGGTTCACTTCAATATCTGCATCTGCTCAGTAGCCTAGTGGTAGTAGCCTAGTTTATAACAAGTTTATAACATACTCACCTATGAACCAGAAGGCCACGTTCAAACCTCACTTACTACCATTGTGTCCCTGAGCAAGACACGTAACCCGAAGTTGCTCCAGGGTGACTCTCCCTGTAACTACACATTGTACTTTGCTCTGGATAAGGCCGTCTGGTAAATGCCAGAAATGTAAATGCTCATGACAAAATTCAGATGATAGTAATGAACTGTGTTTTATAAGGGAACTACCCAAGATGGGTGCAAATCCCATCACCCTGAGTTTTATTTCCTTAAGACATACCAACCTAGAAGCAGGCCTTTCCCTGCTTTGTATTTCTTTGTAAACTGCTGTTCCCCTGTCTCCAAAATAATTGCTCCCATCTGCCTAATTACTAATCATCCTAATTGAATAACACCAGATTACCAACATGCTGCTAGATCAGCATAGAAATCACAGGATTAAATATGAACTGTAAAATAAGACAAAATATATACCATGATAGACAGCTACAGCAACCCTCTATGCTACACATGGTAAGTGGAATTAGCATGTAAGCTGAGCATTTTGTTTCTTTTACACACTGTTAAAGTTGTTAGTCTATGTGATGGGTTGTGAAGAGAAGGCATGTTGTGTTAAACCATTTGGGCGTGGTTTGCACTGCATGGTGGGAAAACTGGAAAGTGTAAGCTTTCCCACACCTAACGCCTTCATAGTTGGTTTGGAGTTAAGAATATTCTTAGGCCTCAGCCTGTCCAGTCCAAGCACAGTTGCCATTGATTGTGATCATGACTGAATGCTGGCCAAGGTGAAGAAATCAGAATATGAGACACAAAAATAAAAAAACACAGAAATATGAAAATTACAGCACTGACATTTATTGGCCAAACTATTAAAGTGATTATTTCATTCTCTGACAGTAGAACTTGTATTTATAAGTTTCTAGTTATTTTACCAATAACGTGTATTCAATTTTATTATTTAATGGTACTGTTTAGGAAATAGGACAAACCCTGTATTTTAAAACCACTTTATTCTATATACTACCCATGAAAAAAACTACCTTAAAGCTTGTGACTGAAAAGGTGAAAGGTCATTCACACTAGCTGAAGTAAAAAGTGATCAGGATTTGCCCATTTATTAAGAAGCCAGACACCTTTCACAATAAAACTTAAAATTAGATTAGTGCAAATATAATTTTATTTATTCAAAAACTACAAAGGTGTTATTATTGTTTTTGCATTTTACTAGCCTGAACTGTTTGTTAGAGTAGCATATAGAATGTTAAGACCTTTCAGAAGAACATTTAAATAGCACAACTGATGTTGAATGGGTCAAAAAGGACATCTAAAAATGTGAAAGGAGTCTGGCATTTCATGATCATAGATTCCATACTTAAGATTAAGATTGTAGTCTCTAACTCACTCTCCTTCACAGGGTTCTGGACCTGAGGACTTTAGTCATCTGCCCCCAGAACAGAGAAGAAAGAAGCTACAGGCCAAGATAGATGAACTCAACAAAGAAATTCACAAAGAGATGGACCAGAGGTACTGTGGCTCTAAAATGTCCTGACATTTGCATGTCTAATCATTCAATAAGTTGCTAACACACAGAGAGAGTTTTAAATGTCAATCTTCTAATAGGGGATTTTTTGTGTGTGTATCTGTGTTTTGACAGGGATGCTTTGACTAAGATGAAGGACGTATACATTAAGAATCCTCAGATGGGAGACCCCGCCAGCCTGGACCCCCGTTTGGGAGAGATTGCACAGAATATTGACAGACTGCAGACAGAGGCACAGAAGTTTGAAGTGAGTCATTACCCACCATAAAACTAAAACACACACTCACATTCAAATTCAAATTTTGAATTGTTCGTTCTTATGCACACAGACACATAAGCATCCAACACATACTTTTGCTATAAATCTGTATACATCTAATCCTAGAACCCATGACAAACCACTGATGCATATATAAATATGTATGATTATACTCAAATACTCTAAAACATGCATGTGAGTTTATGTAGGCCTGTCCTATGCAGTCAGCTTTTACGACAGTGACCAGTAATATGTGTGTATATGTGAGGATTAAACCTAACGGTCTTCAGATTATTTGAGCAGGGGGGGGGGCCTGTGTGCTCTCATCACATTGTGCTTGTGTGTTTGTATGTGTACTCCAGGGCTGGTTGGCTGAGGTTGAAGGCAGGATGCCAATCAAAAATGACACCCTGAAGAGGCAAAGTGTGACATACGACACACAGAACTCCAATAGCACAGTAACCAACAACTGCACCCCCCAGGACAGAGAGAGGTACACACAGTTACCAACCCAAGCACCAGTACACACACACACACACACACACACACATCACTCACCACCACACATGCACCTGGTCGTGGTGCTGCTGCTATAGTGAGTGTGTATGTGTGTGTGCGTTTGTGTGTGTTGAGCAGTCCTGATGGAAGCTACACAGAAGAGCCCAGTTCAGAGCCAACAGTGAAAGAGGAGGACCCTGAATTTAACGATGATGAGTTTGATGAAGGCTTGCCCACCATCGGCACCTGCAAAGCACTCTACCCCTTTGAAGGTGAGTGCAAAAGACAGAAGTACCTTTGGTGCCCTGTCAAAATATTTTCCAGATTTTAAGTGTCTCTTCTGGATGTGCAGAAATAGAGAGGACTACTTTAGAGCTCACTACCTGGACCACACAAAGATAGAAGCCCATAATAACCTTGCACACCCTAGTTTCAATCTGAATTATTTATGGAGGATTCCACTTGGAAGTTGGAATTTCGAAATTCCCTAATTTCACTTTTCCTGCTTTAAATACCCCTGCTTTCTGGTGATAGCTGCCGTCAATTTGATGGAGTGAAAAATTGCAGCTGGCCCTAAAGTGGTTGAGGCATGGGGCATGCTGATGTTAATTAGCATAATACTTATCTGATTGAACAGTTCTGGTGTTAAATTGGTTTGAGGAAATAAAGTTTTGTTGAACAAAAGAGCTGTATTCAACTCCACAATGTATTCCTCGTCCTCTGTCTTTCAGGCACCAATGAAGGCACTATTTCTTTGGTAGAGGGGGAGTTGTTGTTTGTGATAGAAGAGGACAAGGGAGACGGCTGGACGCGAGTTCGACGAAACGAGGAGGAGGAGGGATATGTACCGACCACGTATGTGGAAGTAGTCCTGGACAACGTTAAAGGTGCTATTACCTATATTTAACTCACTTTGGCGGAAGGGGGTGGCCTTACTTTATTTTGAGTGAGGTAGAGTGTCCCTCAAAATATGCCACCTTCCCCAAGCTCCCCACAGAGAGCTGTAATGTTTTGACTTTTGTAGCAAGGAAGAAAACTTTGAGAAACTCTTGGTGTACTTTATGGGAAATGAGAGCATGGAAATGTATTTCGTTTTTTTTTTACTGTATTTATCTCAGTCTTTAGGCCAATTGTAGCACAATGATATCTGTGTGATGATCCTACTGCCGCTGTCTCTGTTATTGTTATCCCTCCACAGCACCACAAGGGGGCTGCCCTGTCGTGAATGCTGTCTGACGCAGTCAGACATCTGAATGTTAGCGTTTTTAGTACTTGCTGTGCTTTGGAGTTAGCAGTGACCCAACAAAACGTGTACAATGAGGAATCAATTCAGATCTAGGTTTTTGTCGAAGAACCTAATACTTTAGGAATGTTCTGGGAATATTCCATGAATGTTTTTCAGAGTCATGTGTGAGCAGTAGTCGATGGTGAAGGAACAGTCCTAAGTTTGCCGGTGAGAGAACAGGAGTGGGTTTCTGACCGGCCTCAACCATGATGTCATGTGCTGCATGTGTCCCGGCACCGGGACTGAACCGCATGGTGTGGTGTGATGGGGTGGGGTCAGGGGTCGGTGTGACCCCCCCCCCCGCCCAAAACTATGTATTTGAAACAAAGTAGCACGTTTTTGATGAGCATTCATGCTACTACTGCCTGACTGGAATGTCTTTGTGTGTCAGTGTGTTTACCGCCGGAGTTCAATCATTGGCTCTGATGCAGGGTTGGAATCCCTGTCATGCATGGTTTCAGTTTGAATTTGAGATCATTTTTCTTTTGTTGACCTATTATACATCATTGTCTGATTAACTCTTGTTTAATTAAATTCTGGTGATTTTTTTGTTGCTTAAATGGCAAGCTGGACAGCAACTTATTGATTCTCTTTATTCTTCTTTTGTTTTGTAATTGTCTAAACATATTTTCATGACTCATTGATAACAGAAATGTTGTATATTTTGTTGTTGATTATGGTTTGTGTCTGTAGCGTGAATATGGTGAAGCAATGGTGCTTAGTGGCCAAAGACATGAGATAAGGAGCATGCTGATGTTTCTCCTTTTCTCTTCCATTCACTTTCTGTATTCGCTTGACATTTAACATTTTTGTCCACTCAATAATGTTTGTATTCTGTGCAGTTTAGTCTCTGCATGTTTTTTCTGTATTCATATTTATATCCGTGTGGAAATAACCTCAATATAAGTAATTAATGGTTTTATTGACACAGAAGATTTTAATAACAATTCTAAACTTTGTTTTGTGTTTTTGCTTTTCAGAAGAAGCTTCTTAAAAGTGTGAGAAGGGCTGAAGGCCCATCACAGATAACATCCGGGGAAAAACTACAGAAAAGGAGAGTTTTAAACTAGAGAGAGAGACACAAGACTGACTGAATGAAAAACCAGATGGAAACTTGAGTTTTATCATGTTTGCAAAGGTCTCTTTAGTGGTGATTAAAAAAAAAAAAGAAATCAGGATGTAAACACAGAAGTCCAGATTTACTTTCAAATCTCAATTCCAAATCAAATTTTCATTCAATATAAACATTTTCTTTCTATTATACAGTCTCATTTGCCACATCTTCACCACATCTGGCTTTACATCTCTCTCTATGATTTATTACACACACATACTATGCCAGACTGGGCCTGTGGTTTTGCCTTAAAAGGGCGCTAGGCACCACTTCACAGGAGTTGAATTAGCCACACATGCGTGTCCAGTCTGGAGCTCTTACTGCACCCCTCCAAATCTCACACACACAAACACACTCTATAAACCAGCCATGTGCCTGTCTGTCTGCATTTCTGTCTGTCTGTCTTCATGTCTGCCTGGCTGCCTCTTCATCTTAATCTGTTTTAATTTGCTCTTGTGCTGTATCAGTGTGACATTTGAAATCGGCCTGTTCTCTGTTGTTATTCTTGTTTTGTTCCTTTTTAAAAAAGAAAAAAGTACTTTATGCAAACATACTGTATATCAATTTAAAGTATGTGTTAAGAGTGAGCACCACATTGTATGTGTGTTCATATGCGTTACTGGGTCAGAGCCTCTAAAGTCTCTGCAGCAGAATGGCCGCTGGCTGCATCGAGCTGCATGGATTAATCATACTGTCTGTGTTTTACAGTATACTGTGGGGTACATGTGTGTAACCCAGTTACATTTGACCCTGAGCAGGCCACATCTGGCCCCAGGGTGCCACGGAGAGCCAGGAACAGCCTCCCTTCCATTACCTGTGGTGAACAGGGAGAGGCTCTTTCTCCTCCCTATTGTCTGAGGCACATAAATGATTTTAACTTTCTTTTCACTTTCAGCACTCAAATGTTATTTAATGTTCTTTCATCAAATATATTTTACTTTTACAACAAAATAATATGTTAGAGTTTTGTATTTGCTGGAGATATTATGTTGCACCTGAACCACTTAAGCCCAGAGAACCACTCCACTTATGAGGACAGAAAAAGAGCAGCGGCCTGAGACCTCGCACCAAAAAATGTTTTACGGTGTCAAGTATTTGCAACATATTCAGTGTTTCAAATCATCTGACTGAAGTGCTACTGTATGGAAAAATAAAAATAATCTGTAAATAAGAAATTGAAATGAAAACTAAATTAAATGGCATTCCCAGACATGCATCCCTCTGTCTTTGGGAAATGGTCTTCTTTAATCTGTTTATCAGATAAACTCTCAACACAAAAACCAGACACACAAGCACACACACGTGCACACACACACTCACAGCTATGAGACCATTTTTTGAAGTTTCTGGGAATCTTCCTGTGATTCTTGTCTGTACAGACTGCTCAGATAAAAGCAGAGAGCACATATAAGAATATATAGATAAAAAAGAAGAAAAAGTCTATTTTTAAGGTTTTAACTATTAGAAGGGTGATCTTTCAGCTTTGCTAAATTAGTTATTTTCCCCCTCAATGTGTTTGGTTTGTAATGTCAGCCAAATGGTGTGGGTATCATTTTTTTTGGTTTGTTTTGTCTGTTGTATGCTTGGGTCTCAGGACTGAATACCATGTATTGTGTTAACTGTGCCAATTAAACAAACAGGAAAACAAAAACAGGTAAAATGTCTCCTTCATCTTTTGGTCCTTATAAATTGCAGTTTTATATGTGATTTTTGTTACCCATTGTTAGGCAACAAAACAAGAAAACATAATGAAGTGATTGTCATTGTGATACAGCACACGGTGCACACAGTGAAATTTGTCCTCCGCATTTAACCCATCACCCTTGGTGAGCAGTGGGCAGCCATGACCAGGCGCCCAGGGAGCAGTGTGGGGGGATGGTGCTTTGCTCAGTGGCACCTCAGTGGCACCTTGGTGGATTGGGATTCGAACCTTCTGATTACGGGGCCGCTTCCTTAACCACTAGGCCACCACTGCCCCAAAAAATAAAGCATCTGCATTTAACCCATCACCCTTGGTGAGCAGGGTGCAGCCATGACAGGCAGCCGGGGAGCAGTGTGTGGGGACGGTGCTTTGCACAGTTACACCTCAGTGGCACCTTGGCGGGTCTTATTATTGGGCCGCCACCACTGCCCCAAACAGATCCCCGAAACAGATCCCATTTAAGTATGGCGAGTGCTTGATTTTATTTTTCTTTTATTTTAGCTGTGTTTTAGCTCCATTAGCATAATAATCAGGGGATGGTGCACTAATACACGTAGATTAGAGTAGGAAAATAGAATACATTTGGGCGTTATTCCTGTTCTTATAGCACCAGCGCCAGCCGGTACACTCAAGATGGCGGCGGAAGAACGTCGCTGGACACGAGGGGGCGTGGCCGCTCATTATGCACACTTTTAGCAGCGATTACGCGGTTGGTTAAATAGACCTGAAGGTGGCGCCTGAACGGTGGCGGTTCTTTTAAAGTAAAAAGTGCTCTTCGGTGTCCGCTCACTATCCTCTTGCATCATTTCAACGGGTAAGTCATAACATGGCTGCAGGTTCCTGGTGCGACTTTGCATGTTAGGCTTAGCCGATTGTGAATAAGGTTGATTTCGATGAAAACTGAAAAGTTAATGCATATAGTACAGTAGGACCAGCTGTCGCACAGGGACCCCTTCTTCATAATCAAAGCGACATTCCAGCTTCGAGCCTCGCCTCGCCCGCACCCCGCAAGCGGCCATTACCTGCTACCAGAAAAGATTATGACTATTAGAGTTGTAATTTTCGGATATTTTTTTTTAGGATCAGACTCCATCTGAGTCACTCGGTGAACTGATCCGGGCGCGAGGGTCACTTGAGCAGGATTTCCGGCCTGAGTTCAGTAGTTCCAACCCGTCTGTGAGCGACTCAGATTCAGATGGGTCAAAGAAACTAAGTTATGCAACTTTTATGGTAGTAATTGATGTTTTAATGATTATAAGATTTATTTATTTGACGGAGTGGGGGATAACTCCGGGGGTTCATGAATCATACAGCAATAATGACCATTTTTGCATTTGGAAATTCTGAAAGTGTCAAGGCCACCTCGAAATGTGAGCTATACATTTTGTATTTTGAAATGTAGTTTCAGAAGCAGACAATCATGTCTCATAAGAGGAAAATGGCTGCAGAGAGAGAAAACATACCACCTGACACCAAGAAGGTGAGATGCCAGACATGCTTAGACAATAAGTTGTATAGTCCCATAATCTTTTTTACAAGATGTAGTGATAATAATTTCATTGAAACTTACAAGGTCCGAGACAAGTTTGGAAATAGAATAGATTTCAAACCAGGATGTGCATCCTCTCTGGTAGGCAGTACATCACTGTCTTAAACTATAATGCTTTATCTAAATTTCAGTTTGTCTCGTGCATGAGCTGAATGGCTAATTTTTTCTCTTCATTTTTAGCACAAACCTTGACAACTTGAAGTTTCTGTCCAACCCTGAGAAGAATATTCAAAGGAAACGTCCTGTGGGTGTTTCCAAAAAAGATAATTCAGAAGAGTCTACAAAAAATGACACTGGCAGGTTTTTGAAAGACTTCATGGATATCAGTGTCCTTGGTCATGGGGCTTATGGGAGAGTTTACAAAGCATGGAGTAACAAAGATCAGAAGAACTTTGCAGTGAAAATTGTGGGGAACTCCAAGTATGTATCACTTATTATTCAAATGTTATGCAGAATTATGCAGAATGTACTCATGAGGGGTTATAAGTTCACAGAATTCAGTCAGAGAGAAGGAGTGTTAGACATTGTTTCTCCTGAATTTAACTGTGAATCCTACTAATTGCTTCTTCATCCTTTACAGAAAATCGGAGCGTGAGGTGAAGGCTTTAGCCAGGCTTCAGCATCACAATATTGTCAAGTACTTCTGCTGCTGGGAGGAGGACAATAAATATGAACAAGAGAGTTCTGAAAGCTCTGATAGCTCGACGTAAAAGGCCCTTTATTCAGTGCTATGGAGTTTAATATATTTGTTCTTAACTGTGCATTACTTGGGAATTACGAGAATTGGATGTATAATTTAACCAGTGAATGTGCTAGATATGGTAACTTAATGCTAATATATCCCCACTTTTATCATCTGACAGTTCTAGCAGCACCAACTTCCTGTATATTCAGATGGAATTGTGTGAAGGCGGAACGCTGAGAGACTGGATTGAAGCTAAAAACTCTACCCCGTGCCCCGCCCGGAGGCAGGAGGCCAGAAACATTATTGAGCAAATCACAGACGGGTTGGCTTTCATCCATTCCAAAAAACTCGTCCACAGGGACCTGAAAGTGAGTTGATGTGTTCAACCTTCTTGCTGTAGCTCTTCTTGGATAATGTGCAGGATTAGGGGGCAGTATAATGAGGAGTATTATATTAAGTTATAGCATGAATAAATAAGAAATCACACCACTGCTGTAATAGAGCAGTTTTCTTTTGATACTTGATTATAAAACCCCTGATACAGGAATGCAGTACTCTAGGTGGTCATCCTTCTGTCACATGACCATCCTAGAGTTTTTGTGTCACACCTGGGCCAGTTTATGGTCCAACGGAGGATGAGTGGGAGCCTGCACTTTAGAGGCAGGGTGATTATCCTCATATAAAACTTTTATATGTTTAAATCATAATCTGTCTCTCTTTTTATTTCTCTTCAACACATTCATACAAATAGACAAAATCTCATATTTTCTGAATTAATTACAAAAAATACATGTTAACAACCAATGCCAGAATACTGACAAGCTACAAGATAATGAAGGATATTTGTTCTAATTCCTGCAGTGCATATATATTTTAATCCACCAACAACTGAAGCACATTTTACACTGGTTTTTATTGTTCTGTTCAGCCAGAAAACATCTTTTTTGAAGAGCAAAAAATTAAGATCAAAATTGGGGACTTTGGGCTTGTGAAAAACATTGCTTTGAACACTGACGAAAGCCCCCCTGAGGGACACGAATCATTTGGAACCCCAACTTACATGAGCCCTGAGCAGGTAAATACAGTCTAAAAACTTAAACTTCGATAATCTAAATTATTCGGTGCACCAGTTTGGCTTCTGATCGTTAAATCTCAGTCCATGCCACCTACCAACATCTTAAGTATTTCAAAACTATTGATGTGGATTGAAAAAAATTACTTTTTCTGATAATTTATAACAATTAAATTATCAAATTGATGATATCCTGTCCAGTTAAAATACTCAATAAATTTCTTTTTATATTAATTTTGTAATATTTTCTATACAACCTATTTTATATAATTTATGGTAAACAAGGATATGCACACATCTGACAATCTTGTTACATTGCTTAAGGAATTTACATTTGTCATTACAAAACTATGTAACACAACAATTTGAAAGAATATAGAACTATAGTTCATTGTTTGTAGATGACTGACATCTAACCGTTCGTTTCAGAAAAGTGGTGGCCTTTATGGAAAAAAAGCAGATATTTTTGCATTGGGCCTGATTTTCTTTGAGCTGCTTTGGACATTGCAGACACAAATGGAGAAATACACGGTGAGTATTATTCAAGCTAATTCTTTCTTACAGATTTACATGTACTTTATATGCATTGTCCTCTCGCAGATCTGGACAGATTTGAGAGATCAAATGTTCCCAGAACACTTTAATGTGCAGTTTCCTCCTGAGGTACGTACTGTAGTTGGTTATTTCTTGTGTGAATTACTGCTTTTCTTTTCATTGTACAGTAGCATTTTGGAGCATTGTAGAGAAGTTGTCTGTTGTTTTGATAAGCATTTATTTGAACTGTGCTATGGGGTCGCATGTCTGAATGAGTTTATTTATTTTTTTACTTTAGTGCAAGCTCATCAAGATGATGCTCTGTAAAAAGACAAAGAAGAGACCCGGGGCTGCAGGGCTTCTCACTGAGATTAAGAAGCTGTATTAAAACTGTCTTTATTACTGTATCAGAAGAGGTGAACAATATGTTGTGATGAAGTTGTGTAACAGCTCTATACAGCACACCATAAAACAGCAATTTTACCATTGAGAAAATGAAACAAAGAAAATGTATACTGTACAATACCATCCATTGTACAGTATACATAGTTGTTTAAAGTAAATACACACGCCAGTTTACCATGTGCGTGAAACGTGGTGTGCGTGACAATATTTGTAATAATAAAGTTTTTTAATTCGATAAATCAATCACGACATATAAAAAGATACACATAATTGCAACTGAATGTGCGCACGATACAAATAAAGCATTCAACTCGTACAGCATTAAGTTTTTCTCATTCAAAGCGTTCTCGGTAGCAGTGTAGCGTTTACTTCCTGAAAACGTCATGTGACTCAGCAGTGGGCGGGCCGCGATGACACATGCAATACCACAATGCATTTCGGCTGGACATTTTTCTAGTTTCCACACGTTTTTATACGTAACATTAGTTGTTTTCCTGAGTTATATATATTGACAAATTAGGTTGATGTTGTTAAATAATTCCCTTAATAATTCCGTAATAACCATTCCGTGATGCTACCGTTAGTGTGAAGCGCAGGAGTTTCGGCGCTGTTATATAGAGTCCAGTTAGCTCTTTATGGCTGTGTTGTATGAAAGGAGAGAAGGTTAGCACTCCCCTTGACAAGGATGGAAGAGGCCCTTGTGGTCTTCAACACACATATGGTTAAGGCATTGCCACCTACTTCGTGGCATCTCTAACCAAGTTTTTTATTTTTGCCTTCAGGCTTTTGCTGTTCAATTGACCCTGCACAGCTGTAACTGTACAAGCTAATTATTGCATTTTTTCAAATTATTTTTAAATTATTTTAAAATGTCTTAAGTTTACTCATGCCTTGTCAATTAAAAGTTTCAAGCATACAGTTTGTAATTAGGGAAATATCAAGTGTTTCATCGTGAGAAGTGGCTTAAAATCTATCCTTTGCTCATTATGCATTGATTAAGTGAACAAACTACTCAACAATTCTCAAAATGAATTCAGATTTAATGGTTCAGATCTTAATGGTCCCCTATTGTGAAATGTTCACTTTGTGCGATTATTTAACATTAATAAAGTTCCCCAAGCCTGTCTGTGGTCCTGCAGTGGCTAGAAATGGTGATAGGTGTAAAGAAAGCTTTGGCCATTCTTGTTCGCCGGTCAGAGAGCGGCCGCTCAGACGGTCAGATCTGGAATGTCTCCCTCAGCTACACACTGAAACGGCGCATCCTGGGGAAGTCTCATTGTGGGACTGGATAAAAGTGGCTGTAATTATTCACCAAGGCTGATTTTCGGAAAGATACAGTATTAGGGGGTCGATAAGACCGCTATAAAAGTGAATAAAGGGGGAACATTTAAGATTTTAAGATGGCTGATTTTCAGTTCCACAGGTTATAAGATTGACCATTATCACCTCAGATATCATTTGCAGTCTTGCTATGTAACATTATGTGTGTTACACTACAGCTGAGCCTAAAACCTGTGGGATTGTAGACCACAAGAAAAAAGGCACGTTTTAGCCTAATAGTAGGCAATGTGAAAGCCACACTCCTTCTGATCTGTAGAGGTCAGCCACGCTCCGTTTAAGGCATTTCAAACGCACTGGGGAGACTGCACCAGCAACAGCATTCTCCAACGTCTGGTGATCGTGTACTGGGAAATGAGCTTGCTCTGCGCCCGCGTCGCTTGGTGTTACGTGTTTGTTCTTTGGTGCCAAGAGAAGGGTAGTTTCCCATTGTTCCAACAGCGATTCTCCTCCCGGGTGACTGGTGTGTAACATGCAGGCAGGTCTATGTTTATTCCGTTTGTGTGTGTATGTGTGTGGAACAGACAGCCCAGTAGACCCTGGTCTCCTCCTGGCCCACACACTCTTGCACTACTTATCAGATGAGTCACACAAGTGCACACATACACTCGCACAAAGATTAATGCATCGGCAATCATGCTGCTGAGCTAGTCAAAATGTGCCTCCTCCATCTCCTGCTAACCACACACACTTACACACATGCAGAGGGATGCAAAGCTGAGCCAGAGCGCACAACGTCATCCCCACAACATGACTCAAGGGATTCCAGGCCATGAAATAACTCTGTGTGTGTGTGTGTCCTTATCGAACATGAACAATTACAACTACACTGCTCAAAAAAAATCTTATTACATATTTTATTCTTATTACATATTTTGGTCTTTACATAGTTGAATGTGCTGAGAACAAAATCACACAAAAATTAGCGATGGAAATCCAATTTATCAACCCATGGAGGTCTGGATTTGGAGTCACACACACTACAGGCTGATCCAACAGGCTGATCCAACCTCCCTACAACGCCTGGGCGTGCTCCTGATGAGGTGGCAGATGGTCTCCTGAGGGATCTCCTCCCAGACCTGGACTAAAACATCCGCCGACTCCTGGACAGTCTGTGGTGCAACGTGGCGTTGGTGGATGGAGCAAGACATGATGTCCCAGATGTGCTCAACTGGATTCCGATCTGGGGAACGGGCGGGCCAGTCCATAGAAACAATGCCTTCATCTTGCAGGAACTGCTGACACTCCAGCCACATGAGGTCTAGCATTGTCTTGCATTAGGAGGAACCCAGGGACAACTGCACCCAGCATATGGTCTCACAAGCGGTCTGAGGTACCTAATGGTAGTTAGGCTACTTCTGGCGAGGACATGGAGGGCTGTGCGGCTCCCCCAAAGAAATGGCCCCCCACACCATTACTGACCCACTGCCAAACCGGTCATGCTGGAGGATGTTGCAGGCAGCAGAATGTTCTCCACAGCATCTCCAGACTCTATCAGGGTGGCAGTAGCCAGGTAGTAGTGGGTAACACACTCGCCTATGAACCAGAAGACCCAGGTTCAAATCCCACTGAGCAAGACTCTTAACCCTAAATTGCTCCAGGGGGGGGGGGCTGTCTCTGTAACTACTGATTGTAAGTCGCTCTGGATAAGGTCGTCTGATAAATGCTGTAAATGTCTATCACTTGTGCACAGTGTGAACCTGCTTTCATCTGTGAGGAGCACAGAACGACAGAGGCAAATTTACCAAACTTGTTCTCTGGCAAATGGCAAATATGCTGCATGGTGCTGTGGACATCGGGACCTCATACCACCGTCATGGAGTCTGTTTCTGACTGTTTGAGCAGGCGCATGCACATTTGTGGCCTGTTGGAGGTCATTCCACAAAGGTGGAGGTAGCGGTCCTGAGGCTGGGTTGTTAACCTCCTCCACATGTCTTGCTAATTGCCCATAATTTCCACTTGATTTCTATTCCAGATGCACAACAGCATGTGAAATTGACTGTCTATCAGTGTTGCTTCCCAAGTGGACAGTTTGATTTCACAGAGGTGGGATTGACTTGGAGTAACATTGTGTTGTTTAAGTGTTCCATTTATTTTTTTAGCCGTGTATATAGCAAGAGATTCAGGTTCCTATCCTGAATAAAGCATAATCTCTGAGAGATGATTCCTGAGATTGTTGTAATTCCTGAAATTTCATGCCCTCAGTTGATCACATTAAAGTTATCAATGAATGAATGTCCTAAAACCCCTTACACTGTACAAGGTAGGCTCTACTGAACACTGTGGACTTTTTATATGTCGTGATTTTCAGAGCAGAGCAGAGACTGAATTCAGGTGTCCAGATGTCCAGATGTTGTATGGAAAGCAGGAAAGTGGGGTTAACACAGAGAGGGATATGGTGTCAAAGGTCAGGACTGAATATATTTGCTACCGTTCAATGTCCTTGTTTTCCATTACAAAAAAAATTGTTTTGAATAAAAAACATTAGAAAATGAATGTCCAAGCCATTGAGAAAGTTGAAGTAATCATGCAGTTGAACCTACATTTGCTTATGCACCAAATGTTCGACTAATGTGAAGAAGAAAGCTTTATTGCTCCTTTAATAATGTGAAACTGGTTTCAGTTTGGTGTTCTTATAATCTAGTAACCTTTTAAGGTTTTAGTGAACAAATCATTCCATTGAACGAAAAAAACAATTGTTGCTGATTATGGGCTTCTGTACATTTAGGCAAATATTACTTTAACAGAACACACCCTAAATATACGTGTATGTACATATATTGTGCACACAAACTTGTGGTTGTGTGTGTGTGAACCATACTTCTTTTATTGACCAGGAATACCATTTTTTGCACAGAATGAGCCCTTTTCCTGTATGGAACATGACATTTTAAAACATTCCAGTCGCTTCAACTCATGCCTATTAAATAGTTCTTAATCCTTATGTGACGGAGGAAGAACTACGTTACCCACACAATGAAGCTTCTGTTCTTCCATGTGCTGTGTGGTCAGCAGACATGTTTGGGGTCTTTTCCATCTCCACATATAAAAGCATGAGGTAAACCATAACCAGCCCAGAGAACACTCCAGATAGTCTGCGAGTTAGCCCCTGTCTCCGGCCCTTTGTAGATCGTTCCCAAGGGCCCCCGACTGCAGGGTGGGAGAGTGAGAAGGAGAGGGTGTTGGTGTCTGAGGGTGGTCTATATCTTGGATGGAGGTTAAAAAAAAAAAAAACATCCAAACTCAAGGAGCTGTCAGGACCAGTGATGACATGCCTACACTCCCCCACCCCAAGACTGGAATGAGCAGAAGGATCAATTTTTTCCTCTTTTACTCACTCTGTGCTTTTATCTGTGTGTGCTGTCTGGCTGAAGACATATGGCTTCCTGTTTTAACATCCCTCATCTGCGCATGTGTCTGTGTATCTTTTCCCTTTCCACATCTTTATCTGTCCTATTCCCAATAACAGAGTACTGGAAAGGCTAGCTAGTTCTTTGTTATTTTGGTAATTTGGTGTGTTTTACTGGTTAATGTCTGTGGGCTGTGGTAAAAAACACATTTAACTGTTAATAAAATGCCAGTGTGCATGCCCATGAGCAATGATCTCTTTGTAACCATGTCGCTACCCACAGAAATGTATTTATTAAAGTTATTTACTTTATTTCAGATAACTTTCCTTGATTCAGAAAACCAAAAACTTGAATTTTTTTCAAAAGCCTCTAATTGTTCAGTTTTAGGGGCCACATAGTGGCACGGTGGTTAGAGGTTTCCTTTCATCACTAGGGGAACACTCGAACACCAGTGGAACTGGCAACTCTAAATTGACCATAGGTGTGAGTGAATGGTGTGTGTGTTTCCCGATGGTGGGTTGGTGCTAATTAGTGATCGTGAGTGAGTGAGTGAGTGAGTGAGTGATCTCTTTAGCTTACTGACTGATGAGATATATTTGTGAGATTTGCCCCCCACTAACAAATAATCAACCACTAACTAACCACTAAAACCATATGATACCATCAGAGTTATAGTGACCAGTCCATGTCAGGGAGGACACTTTGATCAAGTGCAGGATTTGTAAACTACCATTTGACCTAGAAGGACCTGGATTCCACTACAGCGCAGACATCTGCCTGTTCTACACTGTATAAGGTGAACACAGGCTTAACCTAAAAATATTGAAATAACCCGTCACACCTAATATTTTAGCATTGACCTAATGTTAATAAACCAATCTTACCTGCTGTAACCTAGTTTACTCATATTACGTCAATCCTAAAACATTAAGTGTGACAGATTACTTACATTTTTTTAAGTTTAGCCAGTGTTCACTTTTTACAGTGTAGTTCTGCCCATATCTCTAATTTTAAGGAGATACCTCTTTCAGTCAAGGAAACGAACCAGTAAAAACACTAAAAATAAATAAAATAGAATAAAAGAGGAAGAATAAGTAGGCATGCTATAATGCAACAAGAACATAAGATAATAACTTGGCTATGGATAAATTTACTGCTAAATGACCAGTTTAACAGTAACAGATAGAAGAAGACAACGGTGTGAGGTGTGGTGCTTCATGGCCTGAGGATAAAAAGTCCTACTCAGTCCTTGCCAAGATGCTTCGGAGTCGTTTGCCTTATTTTAGGTATTGAAACAGGCTGTTGCAAGAAAATTGAATTAAATTCAAATTCTGTTCAAACTCCAACATGCTCCATCTTTGTTTGGTTCAAATCAAGTGCAGCATGATACCAGGTCAGTTAGCTTTGCCTGCTGCTAGGCTAGTTAAAGTAATTGTAAATTTGTTCTGCATAACAGATGATGAATTATTTATCGAGTATCATGGTTTTATGAAATTTGGTGTATGTTTTTATTCATTTAACCTTTCTATGTGTCATCCTGCAAAACGAGTATGAGTGAGATGCCACTGGACTTGGCAGATGGCAATAATTTCCCATTGTGTGCAGGGTCCTGATCACCCACAGGTACCACCTTTTAGGCTCGAACCCCATAAAAATGAACCTGCATCTAAATGCCTCTGTCTTGCATTGACTCCCATTGTGTGTGATTATGTATATGTATATTTATCAGATGCCCTTTTCCAGAGCAACTTACAATCAGTAGTTACATGTACAGTCCCCCCCTGGAGCAACTCAGGTTTAAGTGTCTTGCTCAGAAACACAATGGTAGTAAATGGGATTTGAACCCAGGTCTTCTGGTTCATAGGTGAGTGTGTTATCCACTAGGCCACTACCTAGGCCACCCTTCAATTTTGCATATTAAAATATGTTTCTTTCAGTTTCGAGTGTCTGTGCCTCCCTCAGTTTTTGGCGTGGCATTACACTGAGGGTCATGATGACCTCCATGATGCCCTGAATGTGAAGTAATTTCTGTAAATACTGAACACTTGGATTCGTCTAAACTCATGAGGTATGTTGTCTGGATTATTTGTGGAGAAAGTGTTAGAACAGATGAAGAAAGAGGAATGTGATTGGTTTTACAGCTTTGAGTGAAAACTGCATTTGTGCTTATCTCTGTTTGCGTAAGGAATGTGATTGGCCGTGCAGGTAGTGGCAGGAATGTGATGCCATAAAATGCATTGAAAGAGCATTTCAGGTGTTGAATTACAGATTGCCATTAGACTTTTAATGTACATTTTACATAACTAAATTCTTAAAATAGACAATAGTCTTCCAACATCCATTTGATCTCAGTCTGTATTAATGTCTGGTTTGGTTATGCAGACTCACTTTTCTATTTCTATCACATTTTTTCTGTTCTCCATAATTCATAGTGAAAGCCATGATGAATATTGTGCAGAATAAGTCTTCACAAGAAGAACCAGCCCATACAAATGTGTGAATTCCCTCGCCAAAACAGGGAGGAAGTGTTTGGAATGATAACAGCTGGAAAGGTGTTCGTGTTCTTCTGGTCCTGACCACAATTCTATTTTAACACCAAAATGGTCGCTGCTCTCCTATGTTTCATTCTTCTTAATACTCAGTCCACTGTTTTTCCTGCCATTTGACAGAAAATTAAATGCGGTTGCACAAATATTTGCACCAAATAGACAAACCATCTTCAAACTCCATCCTGCTGTGCCGTGAAGTCTTTTTTTTTTGCTTTCTGTCTTGCTCGCTCCCTTCGGTTTCTGCGGCTGATATTTTTCTTTCCACCAGATTTCATCAGATCCTCAGCTGTTGCTGAATGCTTCTTTTAAAAGGCAGACAGGCCTCATACCCTGCGTTAGCGATCAGGCTCTGAACCGCTTGCCAGCTCTCCCACTGTCCTCGGGCTCCATGCCTGGAATCTCTCCCCCCCCCCCCATTAACTCTTACGTGTACCAATCATCCATGTATTGTGAAATACCGAAAAATCTCATTTTCCAACAGATTAATCATTCTGATTGGCTGAAATCTGTGCATGAGAAATATAATGCCTACGAAAATCCATCACCGGCTTTAATTTGTTTCATACCCACAAACAAATCTACCCTTGGTGATACACATTACTTTTTTGTATAATTGTCTTATGAATTGCTGGCTCTCCAAACAACTCAGCAAGTCCCAGAAAGCAGTTGCTGGAGTTCAGGATTTGGCCTTTAGAACCAGAAGGACCCCTGTTAGTATTTCTTTGTGGAATTTTGGTTAAATATGGTCTTACAGAAGAAATCTTGGGCCAGTGGTGGCCTAGCGGTTAAGGAAGCTGCCACGTAATCAGAAGGTTGCCGGTTCTAATCGTGATCCGCCAAGGTGCCACTGAGGTGCCACTGAGCAAAGCACCGTCCCCACACACTGCTCCCCGGGCACCTGTCATGGCTGCCCACTGCTTACTCAGGGTCATGGGTTAAATGCAGAGGACAAATTTCACTCTGTGCACTGTGTGCTGTAATGCTGTATGTGACAATCACTTCACTTTTCACTTTTTTAAGAAAACACAAACTACTGCAGTCGCTTACTGATTGTTTCACAGTAGAAAGGCTGAACTGAGACAAGTCCACTAAGGACTGGTCTCAGCTCAGTAGCTTGCTGAGTAGCAACATGGAGAAGAAGGAGAAATACCAGGAAGATTTATCTCATGTAGGAAAACACAAACGGTTCCTTTACATTTCCCTACTCACTTTAAGTGAGGAAGGGGAACATTCAGAAAAACTTAACTTGAGAACATCTATATCATTTTGTTCCTCTCTGAGTTTAGTGGCCTAACCCCCCTACCCACCCCAAAATTTTAATCCTGCATTTTCTTTCTTAAGCACTTACTAATGTTATCAGGTATATGGGTGGATTTCAGGGAACTGGATTAAGAGGTCTAGACTTACAGGAATTCACGCTAATCTACAACCTAACTTGTCACAGTAATAAGAACTGAATTGATTTGAGATTTTCAAACCAATGTCCCATGATCAAAACAGTGTAAAGAAGGCCATTCTGTGACTAACAATCTCACAATCTCACAACGTAATACAATAGTATCATGAACACATTCTTAAATTCACCTAAATCATTTTATGTATTTTGCCCAAATTGCCTAAATACGAGTCAATTGTTGGGATATTTTGTACAGAGGTGAAGAGGTGTCATATACCTCTCATCTTCCTCCAAAGGAGTATTGCAAAACTGTTGTGGTCTGGTTCAAAAAGCAATCAACAGTGGCAGTGGACATTTTTTGAGCAAGAGGTCACAAGGGAGTAGACATTTTCATCCATAAAATTCATCTTAACCAGGGATCCATAACAGCTGAAAAGAGTCAGTTTCCCACATCAAGGCTCCAAAATTTATTCCACATTAACAATCTGCCAGACTTTGCAAGAAAAACACGGCAGACACTGAAAGATTTGTGTATGCTGTGAGGTGTCAGTTGGGATGTTGCAGTTTGGGATAGAAAATCCAAAAAGCATAATGCCAGATTCATATTGTGTTTCTATTTTATTTTCCTTATGCTTCTGAGGAGGTTCCGTTTGTTACAGAGTTTTCAGACCACAACTTGGATCTCAAAAATTTGTACCTAATATGTTACTCAATATGCCACTCAAAGTGCAGAAAAGAACTATGAACCAGCCTTTAGCGATGACTGAAGTATGCTGTTCCGAAGTTAAAAGGTCACATAATGGTCCTTATTAGTCCAGATGAGTCCAGTCCAATGATGTCTGAAGTCTTAATGTGCATCTATTTTCCTTTGTGCATTTGTGCAGGTATGGTGGAGAGGATATATTTTTGTGTGTGTAGATTGAAGTGTTGGAATTGTGTCTTTAGTCCATTTGCTTAATTTAAACGCTGTTCACCTAGCAACCTGATAAACAATGGCCTTCACTTTGCCCAGAGCGGTGCAATAAATAGGCCATTAGCTGTTTGAACACGTATTTGAACACACACACCTCCCGGATTACCAGGTGGCACTGGTAATCTGTGGTCCAAGGAGAGAATGTACAGAGAATGGAACTTTTCGTACCATGAATATGGGCGTAGTAGGGAGAACAGCTACTGTAGTTTTCAACGCCGCTCAATTGCTTGGGTAGGTTGGAGCGGGAAGAAGGTGGACTGATGGTGGAGAAGAGTTGAATACGGGTTGGGATGTGCATTGAGTCGGAGCAGGATTTATCAGTGGAACCCCCTGACCGGTCACATGATCAGACCCCCACCCTCCAGGGCTTGTACCAGACAGCGATGATAGTCTGTGATAAGAGAGGGATTAGGAATGAAATGCTGTCAACCAAAAGTGGAGGACCAAGTCCAAGACCAAAGTGATGTTGACTTTAGGCTCCTGGTTCTGAAAGACAGGTGGTTGGTAGCCATAGCACACCTTAAATGGGTTGAGACTCCTGCTGGCACAAACATGAAGGTCACATTTACATTTATGACATTTATAAGGCACCCTTATCCAGAGCAACTTACAATCAGTAGTTACAGGGACAGTCCACCCCTGGAGACATTCAGGCTCAGGGACACAATGGTAGTAGGTGGATCTTCTGGTTCATAGGTGAGTGTGTTACCCACTAGGCTACTACCACCCTAACATCCAAGGTTATTGGAGAGCTCAGCCCAGATGAGGTAGCAGGGTCAGGAGCGCTGGTTGTCAAAACAAAGAAGGATGGTTAGTTTGCCCTCTCAGCCTGGCATTTGGTTTACGGAAAATATCAATGATGAGTTGGATTGAATTTCTTGGAGAAGAAGCAGTCAGGATGGATCTTCTTTGATGCAGGGGTAATGCAAGCGCACACATCTGATGTGTTCGCTTCCAGGGTGAAGGGCTGGGAGCTGAAGTGAAGCAGTGGCAGGGGCCATGAAAGGAGAGGAGAGATCTGGAATTGATGACTGGTTTGCAAGGGGTGCCACAGACACACTATAGCCTCAGATGACATTTAGCATTTATCAGACGCCTTTATCCAGAGCGACTTACAATCAGAAGTTACAGGGACAGTCTCCCCCTGGAACAACTTAGGGTTAAGTGTCTTGCTCAGGGACACAATGGTAGTAAGTTGGATTTGAACCTGGGTCTTCTGGTTCATAAGCAAGTGTGTTACCCACTAGGCTACTACCACCCTGAGTCCAGATGAATCGGCAATAGAAATTGACAGACCTAAGAAACCTCCTTTGCAGCTGCTAGGAGACCTTCTGCAAGTTGAAGGCTTTGATCAGATATGTGCAATATTTTGGAATAGCAGCTAAATCGACCGAGTCCACAAGCTTGTTTTCTTCAGCACTTGGGGCAGACCAGGGTAAAGGAACAGACATATGCTCCCCTTCACTTACCTGGCATGCCCATTACCCAGTCTAACAGGGCAGGCGGCTTCATGGTGGTTAGGGGAGGTGCAGTAAGAGTACAGTTGCTCTCTTTTACTGTGG
Source organism: Denticeps clupeoides (assembly GCF_900700375.1). Taxonomy (NCBI): domain Eukaryota; kingdom Metazoa; phylum Chordata; class Actinopteri; order Clupeiformes; family Denticipitidae; genus Denticeps; species Denticeps clupeoides. The sequence goes on along the minus strand of NC_041709.1, from coordinate 19,746,569 downwards.
ACAGGCCTGCCCATCCTGCCTGCATGGGTGTCTTTAAAAATTAGGTCTTAAGCTCCTCCATGAAGGCAGAACCGGAGTAGGACTGCAGCTGCATCGTAGCCCAGTCCGCTGCTTGGCATGAGAGGCTCAACTGAGAGGGATGGCGAGTGGGTTGAAGTAAAAAAATTAATTGTAAGGAGGCATACTCCAAGAACACAAGCTGAGGTTTGGGGGGAGGTGACGTGATGGCTGCAGTAGCTACGGACTACACCATGGGAACACGGTGCTCGGCAATTGAATTGTACACCTGCAACAGGTGATCAATAATGTTAGACTGCCGAGTGACTGTGTCACAGAGCACAGCGAAGTCCACTGGGTTCACATTATTCCCAAAACGTAACTTTCTTCAAAAATGGATACTTCTTACGGCAGGGCTGCTTATTATGTCACAGCACAAGCCCCTTGTCCAGGTTGTAACATGTATGGATTGTATATACATTAAGTGCTGTCTATGATACCACCTGTGCAACTGTACAAACACACACAAAAAATGGCTGTAATAACAAATGTTTTGTGGCAAAGCAGAACACACATGTCAGGGGGTCTCTGAAGAAACAGACAGGAAAAGGAAGTGACATCAAGGCCTCAATTTCCTTACATGAGCTCTCAGAGGGATGTCCACTATTTATCAATATTAACAGTGTTGAGAACAGTTGAGGAGATGGCTTGGGAGGTGAGTCGAGTTGGAGCAGGATTCTCAGGTAGGAGATAGGTAGGAGTTATGTTCTCATTACAATAGGAACTGAATGACTGAGTGTTGTCAGGCTGGTAGTGACAAGTATTTATAAATGGAATCACGTACGGCCATGCAGTAACCATCACTTGAATGATCACATGACAATGCTTGAACATGTAAAAAAATGCAGTAAATATGGTACTTCAGCATATACTATTGAATTACTCAATAACAGACAGTGGGGAACAACATGGCATCACTGAAAATCATGTGCTGTTCATGAAGCAGCTCTGACAGGGCTGTCATGTGGTTGATGCGGTTGATGCAGTGAAGAAAACATCCAGACAAAAATTTGAACATCTGACAGTTGTGGACCTGGTCACAGCACAGAGTCCATTAAGTTCCACAAACCTTCATCATAGCAAAAATAGCCACATTCTGAAGCGCTTTCATGCTGGAGATTACAGGGGTTGGAGAAACCCTCATTTTGAGAAAAACTGTCTAAATCATGTGGCATACTTTATGACTCTTGTGGAAAATATGTTCAACAAATGCAATTGGGGTACCCCACAAAGTCACGCGTTTACATTAAGCGTTTTTATTCACAATTTCAGTTTGTTTAATCTTAGGGGTAATGAAAGCATAGATGGAAGTAGAGCTCATAATGCTTTAGTTTTGTGTAGAACCTTAGTTCTCAATATCTGGTGCTCAGGTTCCCTCTAGAGGTACACCAGGAAACACTAAGATTATTGCTAACATCTGCCGTGCGGGTCTTAATATTCTCAGTTTAGAGGAGTTAACAACCTTACTTGCTGTATTTGTCTGCACTCTTTACAGTGGATGACAGTAAATAAGAAATAGTATTCACATTGCAAATAAGTAGTCTCCTGTGTGAACTTGTTAAATAGGCCTATGCCACTATATTTGTTAGTACTCATTGTGAAAACTTTGGTGTATAACTGGTATATATATTCTTTTATGATTCTAAGATGCTGTTTAGGACCCTGATGACTGTGAGGATTTCTTATATGTTGCCCCTTTTCACATTCTCACTTTTTAAACGTACTTTTAAAGCCTACTGAAAAACCCGAGTCGGAAAGAGAGCAATGTGGTCCAAAAGCCTCCAGCCCCTAATGACATCACCCCATCCTCGTCCCACAGTACATCTGGAAGCACTTGAGCTCTTGGGGAGGGGAGGGGGGGCAGAGGGGAGCTGTGTGACACATGAGATTCAACTCAGCAGATCCACATCCTCAGCATTCAGCTCAGCACAGAGTAAAGTCCAAACACCCACATCAGCAGTGCTCAGAGGCAGCAACACCCTGCTAAGCCTGGCTATGAAACAAGGCAGCTGTGCAGAAAAAATTACTGAACACAATCCATTCTAGCATATGACTTAACCATGTTATTTTTTACTCAACACAATAATAGAACACTATAGCAATGCTGCATTAACACAATAGGTGTAGTTGAAAACGCATTAACTGAAGCCAGCTTAGCCCAGTGCTGTACTGATCTCAGTTTTAAAAATGTAAGCAACTGCACCAGATATTGTATTAACTTATTCAAGCAACATGTTAGCAGCACTGAATACAGCACATACTAAATAAAAGGTGTGTTCTTGGTTTTGTAATGCAACAGAATAAAAATTTATCGAAATGATTGAAACTGGTCCCTCGTCCCAGGTTTCTCGTAATACGTTTCTCACCTTCACTGGTGTGAATTAGGGCATGGAACATTATTAACCTTCTTCAAAAATGGCTACATATTATGGCCGGGGTGCTGATTATGTCACAGCACAAGCACCTTGTCCAGGTTGTAAAATGTATGGATTGTATATACATTAAGTTGTGCTGTCCATAATACCACCTGAAGCTATAACACTGAACCCCTAACTGCATGCACACAAAAGCTTTTCTGCAATAACAAATGCTGTGTGTCTCTGAGGAACCAGCCAGGAAAAGGAAGTGACATCAAGGCCTCCATTACGTTAGGTGAGCTCTCGGTGGGACGTCCACCTCAACACCTTCGGCTGGGAGCGCCGCTTTGGAAAGCATCTAGGCATGAGTGGAGTGTGATTAAATCCAGTGATCCCAGCCAGATCTGGTTTCCATAACAAAACACTGCTGCTCAGGGACATCAGGACATGACACTGGCTTGTACTGCTTTGGGATTCATTTTTGATCTTGTATTCCGTTCTCATTTTTAGAGTAGCAGCTTTTAGTGCATTCAGATGTCAGTGCTATGTGCATGTGTATTATGCGTGTATTTGTATTTTTTCACACTTTACAGAACGCTGTCTCATAAAGGCATCAGTCCGTCTGCAGATCTTCGGTAAAGAATGAGCTCACCGTTCACAGCTGATGTAGTTCACCTCTCACTGCAGCTCGGATCTGAGCTTCACTAACTACAGCTGTGTTAAGAGTGGCTTGACCTGTGCTTTAAAATGTTTATTTCACAAGTTTCTCTACGTCTGATCAATGCTAAACTGAGTCTCTGTAATAAAAAAATGTTTATTTTTTTTTCCTGCCACTGATGGACTGCATGTGGAAAAGTTTAGTCCAACAAAGCGTCAACCAGGAGGAGGCACTATTCACTTACCGTCAACAAGTTGTCCTCAACGGCTTTCTCTTTTTGTCTTTCTTTATTTTTTCAGCATGCCTTAAATGTGTTTATTTTCTCTCTGTGATCTTCCTTATTTTGTCCACTTATCTTCACCCACTGTGTGTATGGAACCTTCTCTGTAGCTCAGATTATATATGTGCACTGCAAAAGGGAAATTTATATTCCTGCTGTATTTCTCCTTAGTCTCTCTCTCTCTTTCTCTCTCTCTCTTGCTCTCTGAACCTTTGTCAGTAATCAGTAAATCATGAATTATTTTGGAAAGTTTTGTACCCAAACCTTCACTCAACCTTAGTCTTTAAGATTATAGGCACATGTGTTAAAATTGAAAACTCTTTCTACACGGTGATACCATCTCCAGTTCATCATATGTGGATAATTACAGTAAGGGCAGTAGGCCTAAGAGAAGGTTCTCACTGCATGGCAATTACCCTCAACCAGCCCCCATTATCCTCCCACCATGCACACACATATTTAAATATCAAAACTGTGTACTCATGTGTCAGTTATTTGGAGAATGTTTAGTTTCTTTTCATAGAGGGTCATTTTTTTTGGTAAATTTGTGAATGTTTTGGCCACGTTTTTGTCAGGCTTTGGGAAGTCTTTATATCAGCACCCTGGATAAGATAACAGCAGAGCTTAGTGGTCTGTCAAGAAGAGCCCTGCTTAAAACAGAACCTGTAGTGGTCTTCGTACACCACATGGTAGAAAAGAGCTGAGAGGAATCAAATCCATCCCCATCCTCCCAAGTCTTTAGTCCGTGCATTTCTGTCCATGAAATCAATTCTACACATGACATGGAATAAAAAGGCTTTTTTGCCATTTCTTACTTAGGTTACAGTAATTTCAGCCAGTGAAAACACTTTTTAGTCATATTTTAGTCAGTTTTTATGCATTTTGGACGTTTTGGGGCTGTAATAATCTGCCAACAGTGCTCTTACAAAAATGCACTACTGGCACTGCCATCATGAGCCAAATGACCAGATGTGTCAACTGCATACCTCTGTCATGTCATTAATATGTCTTCTTTCATGTGCATGAAGGACATAATGACTTTACATTTAATAATGATTTTTTTTGTTTATTTACCATTTTGTCACCATTAAATTCTTATATTTATTGAATTGATTTACAATATTTTATATCCATGAATATTTTATTTTCCAGGAAAACCAGCCAAGGGAATATGTTTTGGCCAATGTGTTCTCACATTTTTGTTTTTCAGTTTTGAAATGCTTAATAAGCCACTCTGCCTGTTTTTATTTCTGCTTCTTTAGATGTCAACAGTAACCAGCAGCACAGATCTGTTGAAATGATTTGCATTTTCTTAAATGTTCTGAGATTTCATTGTTGTTCCAGGCTCTCTTATTACCAAACTATGTCTAAACCGGAAGTTAAGTCAATTTGATTTAATAAGTTGTGGGTTTGACCTCATGTTTTCACTATTATATTTGTATGAGTGTTTGTCTTGTCTGTGCAATGTGTGTCTCTGACCATGTCTGAAAATGGGTGTGCATGAATGTGTGTGCCTGTGGTTTTCATTCTTGCTTTCCATGTTCGTTCCTTCAACGCTTGCTGTTGCTAACTAAGGCTCTCACCCAATCAGATGCTCTGCTGTTGTGTTCCAACAGGAAGTGAATGAAAACTTCATAAAAATTCTTCACAAGTCCTCACACAGGAGACAGAATGAAAATTTTGTGACGGCACTGTTCACCACTTGATGGATCTAGTCATATCAGAACTGGGAATTCTCTGTGGTTATTTAATGGAATTGATTGCATGTGCTGCAACTGTATGATAATATGTACTGTATGTATTGTAGATGTTCTGCATGTACAATATTGTGCTTCAAGGTGTTTCTTCAAGGGTTTTTTTGTGAATGCTGAACAGATTGTGCACTGATACCCAGCAAGACAAGCATTTAAATCAGATTCACAGAACTAGTTCACATTCAATTATTCCTTTTAATTCTTCAGTGTGTAGATTACTTGTGTAGAGGATCTTGTACTTCTTCTATAAAAAGGATGTGTCAGAAAAAAGGAAAGACTTATCAATGGTCTTTCACAACTTGTGCTATTCTTCCTTTTCTCTTTTACTGCTACACTTAAGGGTCTTAGACAACACCCCAGAACCATGAGTAGTCCTTCACTTGTCTGGTTCCACATCTCTCTCTCACTGTATGTACGTGCCTCCCCTTCTAACTTCTAACCCCACACTCACAGGGAAAAATACATGACTTCATCTCTTTATCCTAGCCTCCTTCATCATTGTGCTTTTTCTTTGCTCTGTCTGAAAGAGTGAGTCAGAGTGTAGGGCATGATCAAAATCCCAGGAGTGCTTGACGCCCCCTGATAATGGGGAATGGGGAAACCCAAAAAACAGGTAACATTATTTCTGCTATAGTAAGACAACATCGGAAAAGACATTGAGGTATAACATTTCTTCAAAAACATAACAAATAGTTTTTCCTCACTGCCACCTAATGAGAATCCAAATGAGTGCAGTTAATGTGGAAGTCTGTTACAAGAACACATACATCAAGGAAGGAAAATCAAGTCCTGAACTAGTGTTCAAGAGTATGTGGTAGTAGCCTAGTGGGCAACACAACCGCCTATGATCCAGAAAACCACACAATGTCATGTTCCGGTCCAGAAGGGGCAACTCCGTTTCTGGGATCCGGACCGGAGTTTCATGTTCGTCCTGTGTTGTTATGTTTCCTGATCGTGTTCACCGGATTTGGACGACAGCCGATGCTGCCCTGCTGAGATCCAAGGAGCTGTGACTGGCCGGAGGGACTCCATCAACCTCCTTGTCCCTGACCAGTGTTTGCTTCATGTTCCGCAGGTTCTCAACGCATCCGATGGGTTTTCCGGATGGTCAAGGCCGCCTGCCCCACAGTCCCACATCTGGTGGTGTTTGAGGTAAGAAGCAGCCATTCAGCGGGGCGAGTCGGACTGGAGTGGTGGGCGCCTGCAGACGATGGACAAGGTGCTGGTCCCACACAGGCCAGAGTTTCATTTTGCTCCTGTGCTATTATGTTTCCTGTTTTTTTCACCTGTGTATGATTGTATAAAACTGTTAGTGTCTGTTCTCAGTCGGGTTGTTGTTACTTGATGTCTTCCCTGTCCTGTTCACCAGGTATTAAACCCCTGTTTAATACCTGGTGTACGTCCAGTCAGCATGACAGTTACCACTCCACTTACTACCATTGTGTCCTTGAGCAAGACACTCAACCCTGAGTGTCTCCAGGGGGGGACTGTCCCTATAACTACTGATTGTAAGTTGCTCTGGATAAGGGCGTCTGATAAATGCAGTAAATGTCAATCTAACAAATATATTTACTCATATACTTGAGGAACCAGTATCAGCTTTGATTGCCCCAGTCATTCTTGACATTGGCTTGACATTTCAATGATTCTTTGGAATAATCCAGCAGTTAAAAGCAGCAATAAAGACATCAGGCATCCATTGGCCCATTCGACAGCAGTAGTATCAGTGCTGGTTCTGCTGCTGGCACTTGAGCAGTGCTTAAGATGGGAACCAGTCATCATTTCCACTGACCTCAGAGCTTAGTGGAAGCCAGGTAATATCACAGCAACCATGTCACAAACCACATACTGCACTAAAGCAAAAATGGTGGGACACAGGAATTCTTTTAACACAGTGATTTACTTCAGCGGCCCAAAAACTCCACCACAACTCTTTCCACCACTTGTTACGCCATGGGTGCTTTGTTCTAGACCAGGGGTCACCAGAATGGCATTTTTTTATTATCATGGAATCAATTGCGCAACGAATGTGGGGCAGTGGTGGCCTAGTAGGTAAGGAAGCGGACCCGTAACCAGAAGTTTGCCGGTTCAAATCCCAAACCGCCAAGGTGTCACAGAGATTCAATGTCCCCACACACTGCTCCCTGGGCGCCTGTATTGGCTGCCCATTGCTCACTAAGGGTGATTAAAAGCAAATGACACATTTCGTTGAGTCACAACATTAATGGTATTCTTGCAATAGAAACAGGTTATAAAAATGACCATGTTTAATTTGTAAACTATGTCAAATATTTCTCTTTGTTTAAAAAATAGTGTTTTTAATTGAATGCTTTATTGAAATAAAAGAAATTCTGCATTATTGTGTTAATGCTGTATTGTTTCTACATATTTCTGAATAGGTGGTGCTCTCAGGGTACCATACCAGAACTGCTACTTGCCTTTTTTTTTGTTTGCTATGTTTACTTGCAATATGTTTGCTAGTGAGCTAATTTATACATTCAATAGAGAGCTTGAAAATATGTTTGCTCATCATATATTGTACATGCTTTCAAAATATAGATTTCCCTGCCAGGAAACTGCGGTTACAGAATTAACCACTGACATGTGCTCAAAACCCAGGACATAGATGATGTTGGACTGACAAGGATTGCATGTGGCACAGATGGCTCCATAGGTGAGACCAGTCTTCAAAAAGACAAGGAAAAAACAAAGGTCTGGAAACTCTGGGCCCATATTGCAGACAAGTGGGCTTCAGTTAATTGATATTTTCAATCACTTTTTGTCAATAGTACATAGACACTTGTTTCAAACTCGCTCAGCGAGTCCAGATGTGGGTGGTGGCTTCTGCAGCCCAGCCTGGGACATTTGGCTCAGGGCGCGGCACCAGCATACATTATCATAAATGACTGCTTATGACCTTTAATCGGCTCAGTTGTTTCTTAATGGCATTAGAACGAAGGGTGTTGGTTATTAGCAGTGTGGGTGGTCTTCCAAGAGAAGGATCCAGCATGTTTAATGTATACATTTTTGACCAAATATTTGGTGTGCATCTCTGAAAGTCAGATCAGGAACTGCACACACTCAAGCCCACCTATAGACACTTGTATGTGACGTGTCGTAACATTGTTTCTCATCTGTAATCCATTTTTATTGATCCTCCTGCAATGATTTTAAACCACTGTGTTACTCCAGATAGACTTTGATCATGTTCTCTAATTGGAAGAAGATGCCTTGTTGACTGTGTAATGAGTTGCCCCACTCAGGACAAATTGCTTCCTTCATTTCACTGCGATTTTACAATAAAAAACCAATACATATGTTGATGTCATAATGTTTCGTTATTACATTGGACAGCTTCTGTTGGCACAAACCACTGTACAGATTCAGCTGTTATATGATCAGTTTTTTGCTGTGTGTGCATTTTGAACGGCCCTTCGTGTGGCGTTCAAAATAAACTGAACAGCAACAAAGATGATCATGATGAAGACAGCAGATCTGGGGAACTATGTTCCAGCCGACTGGAGAAGTAACACGACTTCCTGAGAACAGTCGCGTCCGTCCATTTTCCCCCTCCTCCTTTTTCCTCGCTCTCTCTCCCTCGTGTTTCTCTCTTTCACCACCACCCCCTCCTGTGATAAATTGGCAGCGACAGCAGAGGAGTGTTTTAAATGGAAACTCTTTTGCTATAGGTCACGTGTTCCGATTTCATTCTCTCGCTCCCTTTTTTGCTCACAGAGCACCTGAAAAATGAGCCCTTGTGGAGGACAAGTCTGGAAATTTTGATTCAGTCTTCCCTCTCCTCCATCTGTTTCTCACACACGCACACACACGCACACACACGCACACACACACACACGTTTTTTAATCCAGAGAAAAAGAGAAAAGTCAGTTGCATTTGACCCATGAGACTCACACACACACTAACAGGAGACAGTGGTGGAAAGAATGTAGCTCCAGCCGGAGAACACGTTAGCATGCGGGGGGTGTAGCAAGGAGACAGAGGAATTATGGGAGTTGGGGGCAGTTGTCCTTTCCCGAAAGCAGAGAGACTGGACTGATAAAGGTTACAACTAGGGGGATTACAAAACTCTGAAGAAAGAAGAGTAGTTCGGGGAATGAGACGAACGGACCTTCGAGTATAAAGTCAGAGGTCAGATGGAGAGGAAGAGAGAAGGCCGCGTTCTGTTTTTTTCCACATTCTTGCACCGTGACCAAACCTCTGCAGGCTCCAGGACAGGAGGGGGAGAGTCGGAACGCTGCACGCGGCCAAAACTCTCCCGCTCGGGGCAGCACAGCAGGGTCTTCCCCGTTACCTGGATGTTCCGCCAATTACTGAGCAGCCGCACGCGCGCTCTCGCAGCACACAAATCCAGATAAACCCCTTTTCAGCTAAAATTAGCCTCTCACAGACAAAAAGCGTGTTCCTGTATTACTTTGTACTGTACAGTCTGCAGCAGCATGGTTTCCTCACAAGATTTATGTTGCTGCGGTGCTGCAGTTTCACATGCTTTATTTCACTTATATTTCATTTTTGAAAGCGTTTTGCAGCTGGGAAGGTTGGGTTTTGCTCTAGTTAGTCGTCACCGCAGCAGATCAACCAGTCTAGTTGTCTGCAGAATTGATTTGGCAGAAGTTTTGTGCCAGATGTCTCGTCCTGACGGGACCGAGAAAGAACCCAGTGGCTGGCTATTCTAAAGAAAAGGAGAGTGTAGACATGCCTGGTGAGGTGGTTACCCACCTCCCTCCTTCTACACATACACACACACCAAACGTCCCCTGATCTGATATACACTGTCTGGAACAGGACTGTGATTTCTTTATAAAAAAAAATCTGCAAACTGCTTCATTCAAAGAAACAGACTAGTTGGGTTGGGAGAGGGTCAGCGTGAATTCGGGGAAGGCTCTCTCCAACTGGGATGAGTCAACAGGAAAACATCCATGTCTGGAGAAGAGTTCCACGTCACCGCAACCATCCCACTGACCCCCAACTCCAAACAAACATACACACACACACACACACACACACACACACAGAGCTTCAGAATGTCTGAAAAGCATCCACATCCAGAATGATGTGGAAATGGTTCAGTAACAGTATTTTTTTGTGTCTTAGCTTGTGTGTGACCATGTGTGTATGTGTTATGTGTTTAGACAAACTGTGATTGATGGGGCTGAGGGGTCTCTAATGTCTTTAGCAGACCTTCTTTCTGTCTTGTAAACACACACATCAAGTCCTGACACACACACGCACACGCACAAAATACAACGTAACACACAAACGTCTATTTATCCTTTTCCCTCATATTTTTTTTATGGGGACTAAAAAGCATTGATGGTTTAGAAACTATCCTTCTAAACCATGAACGTCTAAAAAATGTTGGGAATATTTTCCAGAGCCCTGACCTCAGAACAGATTCCACTCGACAAGCCTCTGCGTTAAAACATGAGCGAGACCGAGGAGAAGCTCTGCGCCTGATGCCCTTTACTCAGTAGCGTGGAGGAGATTGAGAACGATCACCGGTTTACACCAGATCCAGAACCTCAGGGCATCTGAACATTTGTTTCTGGTGTCAGGACTTGTCCGTGTATTCTGACTTCAGAAGAGCATCATGGCTAATATCACTGATGCCTGTTTAACATGTTTATGTAGTTTGGAGAACTGCAGGAAAAGACTTGGGGTAGTTTTATTTTGGAGTTTTACCGGTCAGTGTGTGAAAAGTGCACATTGTGCAGATACAGGTCTGTTGCTGAGGTCAGTTTGAGACTGAGGATAAGGATACATAAATCGCCCTAAATGTGATGCCACCTGACGTCTTAATGAAACAGAAGCACCCAGGAGCTGCTGCCCAGAAAACCCGACGGGAAAACCTTCTATCCAACCCGCTCGTTAAGGGTTGCCACGCCCCGGCACCTCAAGTCCTATCTCAGTCCTGATTTATCACATTGTTGTTTCACAGGAAAACCCAAAAGACTAGGTTCTTTGTAAACACACACACACACACACACACACACACACACACACACACACACACACACACACACAGACTTGGTCACACCAAAGCTGTGGCTGGGTGGGAACTCACAATCACCCTGAGATGATTGAGTGGTTGGACTGTATGAGAATGTGTCTCAAAGGTGAGATTCACACATTCATGTTTATGACAAACTTTTGGACAGAGCCTAGACAGACATGTTGATATTGCAATGTATGTTGTAATGTGTACTACTGAATAAAACAACATAAAAGATCTCAGCTACTGACACAACCCAGGCCATTAGATTGAGGGTTTGGATGGGGTACTGACTGTTTTCATGCTTTTGTTGAAAACAATATATGGAGCATTTTTCACAAACAGAAAGCAATGGGACAAAGGCAAATGAACAGTGCACAGCAGAAACAGACCCATGGCTGGGAAAGCAATAACTGACATTGAAATGATCCATTGTGGAATATCTTCAGCACAAAAATAAATACATCTGAAAACACCAAGGGTGAAATTCAACCAAGTCCAGGACTCAAAACAAATGAACTTCCACCAAATGTCTTCAAATTCACGCTGAAAATGATAGTGTTGTAAATGTAAATGTTTAATTCTCAACAAATCATTCGCAAGTTGAACATTTATCCTTGGAAGAGACTTGAAGCAATAAAAATAAAGTTACAAACAAGGCATAACATGCGTTGACATGCAATTATAAATGAAAGAAACACAAGTGACAGACCCAGGACCCAGGCACAGGTGCTTTGTCCAAAAAACACTTTATTGAATTATGGGACAAACAAACATAAAGGAGAAGTGGAAACAAGGAAGAAAAGGATCACTCAAACGGGAGACAGTCCACACACGACCACACCTGAAAGACCCCTGACTGTCTCAAACAGGATGTTCGCGCACACCGCACCAGGACTTCTCTGTGGCCACACGGCAGGAATTCACAGGGCGGACTGCAGCCACGGCATGCCCACTGACCATACACACACACACAAACTCACACCATGCACACACACTGTGACACAGACAGACAAACATATTCCGGCCACAGACGAACAAGACTGGACCTGGAAGACTGGTGCAGGCACTCTTTCAATGGAAGGGAAACAGGAGAGGGGGATCGGGAGGTGGTGTGACCTGCAGTTAACGTTGCGGAGCTGGATAATGGGGATGATCAATATGAAGACTAACTACAAAATGTCACATCCTTGCTATCCATGACCTCTTATTCCTAAACAGGGCCACCCCTGGACATTGGATGCAGGGCATTGGATGCAGAAACACACACAGCAATCTACTGGTGTGATGACCAGCATGTCTTTGGACAGTGGGGTGAAACTCATGAAAAATCACAGGTAAATTAGTCAGACATAAAAATGGATGGATGGACATTGAGGTTTTTTTGTTCCTGTATCTGGAGTTTATACTATGTTACACTCAATGACATTAGTTTCAATCAAAAACTATGGTGCAGCCAATTATGCAAGCAAATTAAGTCAGCAGAGACTTTTCAGAAGCATGTTTATTCCTACTAAAACTATTTTACTGTAGACTATCAAACGTCACTTCAAATTTATGTTCAAATTGAGCACCAATTAAATGAAAAATTGATGTATAGATTTTTTTTTCTTACCTCACATTGGATTTAACAATACACCTGTTAATTGAACATAATGACTGTAATGACTGATATCTGTTTCATTAAAAAAAAAAAAAAGTGAAGTGATTGTCACATGTGATACACAGCAGCACAGCACATGGTGCACACAGTGAAATTTGTCCTCTGCATTTAACCCATCACCCTGAGTGAGCAGTGGGCAGCCATGACAGGCAACGTAACGATTAAAAATGAATTGGAAGCATTTGACCTTGTTGTAAAATGCATTTTTGGAGACAATTGTGTTTGACCTCTTGTACAACTGAACTGAACCGAGCCTAAATGTATACAGGCTACATTTACATAAACCTCATTTGCAGTTTTACATGTATTTTTATGCACTCTCAATTACCATGTTCTCACCATAGACAATATCAGTGTCAAGGAAGAGAGAAAGAGAGAATGTTGGAGGAAACTGTAAAAAGAGGTAAAAACTCTCTACACAAAGCACTGCATTAAAAATACTCCAATCTGATGTTACCTGGCATGAAAGAGGTATGACACAATAGAGGTTAAAAAATGAACAGTTTCTAATTTATTAACACCAGTAAATTACTATTGCAGTTACATGTAAATATTGTATGTAAAAAGCAGAAGTGGGACAAAGTCATTGCTTTTCAAGTCACAAGTAAGTCTCAAGTCTTTGCCCTCAAGTCCCAAGTCAAGTGCCAAGTCAAGACAGGCAAGTGTCGAGTCAAGTCCAAAGTCAAGACTGATAAGTCTCAAGTCAAGTCCTAAGTCCTGCAGTTTGAGATTCGAGTCCTTTCAAGTCTTTTCAACTGCACAATAATAATATATTTTCACAGATCGTGTATGCTTTTAAAATCTATTGTTTTATTAAAACAAGTGCAATTGAAACTGCAGAAATAAATAGTGCTGACACTGCACTATTAACTTCATTTTTAACATTTAACTCATATTTTTTAAGAATATTCTTCATTTTAAACCACTGCTTTACAGAATAAACACATCTGAAAAAACAAGTGCAACTGTAATTATTTGAACAAAAAGTGCTAACATTGTATTTCCATGACATATTGCATTTCAATTAGTTCCACAGCAGTTTGTCCTGTACTGTAACAAATACATGAACATAACAGACTTAACCGCGGGAAGTGGAAAATAAGATGTACTTGTATTTACCAACTGTTTATTCAGTTAAATAGCTGCATCCATGTTACCACGTCACGTTTGATGTGGTAATTTCACAGTTCGAAGACTCGTTCTCGCCCCCTACAGTGCAATTCGGCTAGGTATACATCCGCGCTAAAATATCAAGGTGAAAGTCATCATAGTGTAGCGGTTCTTCTTCTGTGTTGTGTAACTTTTTGATTTCGTTTCTTGAACCACAAATGATGAGCTGACACCCAAAAGATTTTCTGTGCAAAGTGTATTCTGTACAAAAAGCAAGGTCGCGTCAGAACATTGCGTCTTTCTGCACCTCTCTCTCTCACAACTCACGCCATGTGTCCAAGAGAACTGAACATTAACATAAAGCATTCACAATTTACAATACTGCATTCCTGTACAAAACGCAAGGTCGTGTCACACATCGCGTCTTTCTGCACCTCTCTACAATATACTGTATTAAAAGAACATAAAACAAATTAAAAAAATATTCCTAATATGTACATAAATTAAAATGAAAGAAATAACTTTTTGCACACAAACCCCACGCACCTCTCACAGCTCACGCCATGTCCAAGAGACCTGAACCGGGTCTCAAAAACAAAATAAAAGTCTTTAGAAAATAAGAACATAAAATCTATTTTTTTATCGCCCGATAAGAGTCTCACGTTAACGCAGCACGTTTTTATCGCCTGATAAGAGTCTCACACAGCACGTTAACGCTGATAACGGCCCACCACCAATATGTATGTATTGTATGTCTTTGTTGGTGGCTAAAATACACGTTGCTGCTGACCGCCGTCTACTGTGTGCGATACTGTACATTGGCTAATGTTATGTATAAGTACCTCATCCTACCAGGTTTAATAAAATCACTTTAATAAGTGTACGAATTAAGGGAGTGAACTCGCAGTGGACAGATTACCAGTTTGCAACGTTAACAGCGAGTTTACAGCCTCACTGATTTAACTACACAGCAAAAGTTAGCAAATAAGCGTTAGCATTCACTCAGAACTTACCGTATTTGTGCAACTTCAAATGTCGAATGAAGTTGGAAGTTGTTGCATCTCCGTCTGTAATCTTCGACCCGCATGTTTTGCATACTGCTATTCGTTTTTTGTTGACCACCTCGTAGTTTTTATATCCGAAAGAAACTATCTTTGGAATCATTTTGTCTAACTGGCGCGTTATTTGAGAGTTCCACTGCATTGGTTGTCCTGTAATTTGATTGGATGGATGCTGTTGGCTCAAAACAACGTGGATCTAATTTGATTGGATGTCTTGCCGACAGCAAATACGTGCACATGTTTCCTGATCCAGGAGAAAAACAGGTAGAGGGAAAGGTCCAGAAACAGTTCCCGATGGAAAGGAAAAAGAAGTGCCCAATGTCCACAACAGAAAATTATTTTATACATTCGACACCCAAGTTGTGACAGACCAATCAGAATTAGTTGTTTCCGCCCTGTCACGCCCTTGGCGTCTCCTTTTTGGGGGGTGTCGTGGCATAACAAAGACAAAGCGGGCGACCCTAAACAAATGGCTGGCCTTTCACACCGCTTGCTTGGGGGAAGGCCGTTTGACAAAGATATGGAGAACACAGAGGTGATAAACCTCTAAGCAAGACAGAAGTGCAAAATGTCATGGACCTGCGACTTCCCATCTTACAAAATGATTAATCCAAATGCGATGCGGCGCAAAAAGGTGGGTGAGTTTCCGCCGATTAATCTGCGAGCATGTACTAGCTGATCCTTCAACACTCACTGATGTTGACACTCGTGTAAGAAAACAAGGCACCAGAAAAATTGGCTTTGGGCAGGTGGACAGAGAGGAATGGGTACAAGGAAACGCCTTACATTTTTGGGTGAACTTGGGCTGACCCAAGCAACAATGAGCAACAATGACTGAGCACCGCACAGCTGGTGACGTCACCCAGCTCCGCGTTCTCACCTGTCACATGACTGGAGTGACACTTAGGACTTGAACTCACATAAAACTGGACATTAAAGATCGCCTGACGGTGTGTGTCGCTTTAAATGATAATGAGGAGGAGAGAGGCGGGACGAGGAAGATAGCAGCCTATAGAAGTGAGGGGGCATTTGTGAAAATTATGTCATCATCACCATTCACCAACCACAATGTTTGACAGCTACAGAATAAAATGAACCCACTGGTTCTTCAGAGTCTTGCATAATTTTCTAGCCACTGCAGGACCGAGGACAGGCTAGAGGAAATAAGTTAAATAAGTCAAATTTTCATGATAAGGGAAGTTTAATAACCAGCACTTCCAGCACTTCTGGTCAGAATCTGGGAAGGGGCCCGCTTTTAGCACCACCACTTGGCACTAGGAGTACCACGACATCCCCTACAACAGGGGTCTCCAGCCATTTATCTATCATGAGCTACTTTTACCCAGTGAAAGTGTTGCAGAGCTACTTATGTTTCAAGACATTTCAAAACGGACTTTTTTGCCGCTTTTTTGAACACAGACACTTTTTACCTCCTCTTTCCCATTCCTCTTCAAGGGGATGGCTGATCCTGGCTGCAGCCATTGTTGTAAGAGGGAGTAAGCACAGGGACGGATTATGGGTCGTGTGGGCCCCTGGGCAAAATCTTTTGCCACTTTTTACCTTGGAAAAAGTGAAAAGAAGGTGGCTTAAGTTAATACAGTAAGTTGGATCTCAAATTATAATCAGTACAGCCTAATGCCATTACCACACGTTAATGATAGTACCAGGTTACCCATCTCTGTTTATAGAGACAGGTAGCAATGTAGCACAACCAGATCGTACCATAACAAACATTATTTGAATGTCATACAATTCATGCTCTAAATCAAAGCACTTTGGCTAATCATCCCATTTCTATTCAGCAGCCTGGTTATTACCATGGGAAAAGATAGGTCTCTCCCCATAATTTACGCATTGCAAGTTCTCCAATGTGAAAAAAACTGATTGCGTTGCAAATTGTTTTGGGCTAGAGGCCCCACGGGCCCCCTGCACCCCAAGGGCCCCTGGGCAGCGGCTCCGCTGGCCCGGTTCGTAATCCGTCCCTGAGTAAGCATAGAGAGGTCAGTTGGGAGTGCTCTGGACCTGAGGAGCAGAGATGGATCCAGGACAAAGACATCCTGGATGACGGCTTGATCACGAGTTCCATTGAATGCATCCCCATCCACGTTGACCGGGGGCGATGTCAGGACCCACGCCTCTGGTGGGGGGGGTAGTGTGATGCTGGACCCCGCCCCTGAAACAGCATGCTCCTCTCACTCACACACAATCATTGTCACCAGCGTACCGATCATTCGATGATGAGCACCCGAGCACAAGTAAATCTGTGGAACATCATGAGAACATTCTTGATGTAAGTGGCACTGAAACCTTGTGACACAATTTTTTACACCGACTCATGGTGTTTCGTCATCACTGGTCTGAACACAGCAAAGCTCAGATGGAGGTTTGGGTTAAAGGCGTTCCTGTGCACAGCTGTTGGGCTGAAACCATTTCTCATTAAAATGCCGCTCCTGACAGGTCTCTTCTGCGTGGACGTCGCCTGAGTTGCTTGATGAAAATGGTGTTGTGTTTATGGCAGCTGTTTCTATGGCTGGGAACACTGCCGTGGTTCTCTAAACACTGATGACAGCACGTCGTCCGGCAGGCGGAGAACCCTCTCTCTGTGTTTGTCCCCGAGTCATTTTTTTCCCTCTTCTTCTGAGAAGCAAATGTTTGGTGTCTCTTCCACTGTGGTCTATTCACCAGTACCTGGACTGTGAGATCATTTCTGGCCTACAGATGGCAGAGCGTCTCTCTCTGTTGTC
Source organism: Denticeps clupeoides (assembly GCF_900700375.1). Lineage (NCBI taxonomy): Eukaryota > Metazoa > Chordata > Actinopteri > Clupeiformes > Denticipitidae > Denticeps > Denticeps clupeoides. Next base: position 19,728,874 of record NC_041709.1, on the reverse strand, counting down.
TCACACACACTGGCTGGGCCCAGACTCACGCATCTCTCCATACAGAGAAGGTCGGGCTTGTTCTCCCTGGAAAACAATGTTTACGTTTCCCTGAAAGAAGTCATTTCGTGAGACTGGCACCCCCACTTTTCATCCATCTGTACCCACCCTCATGGTTTTTATTGTGGCACATTCCATGTTGTGAGATGACTACAAAGTGGTAATATTTTTCGTTCTTTCTTTCCACTGTTCGTGTCTGCCATTTGGTTGGCCGATCAGAGGCCTTGCCTTCGTACTGTGATTGGTTGGTTTCTGAAAGTGGGCGGCGTTTGTTACAAATGTAGAGGTGAGTGAATCTGTGCATTGTCACCGTTAACAGGAGAGAGAGAGGGAGAGAGAGAGAAAGGAACTGGCCACCTCCAGAGAATTCCAGTGGAACAGCCGCTTCCGTAAAAAGGGAAACAGAGAGAGAAGGAGACAAGTAGATTAATGATGGAACGCTTTGAGTTGCCAATATTAATGTGCAGCTGTTTAGCCTTCATTGTTGGAGGAAACAGTACACACACACACACACATGCACACACACAGTCAGAGGGCACGAGGTGAAATAGGGACAAGACGTTTTATATGGATTAAAAATAAAAAGGACAATAAACCAACAAAACTTCAGGGAAATGACAGGCAGACAAAATGAGATAAAAAACTAAATGAAAAGAAAAGAAAATGGTCTATAATACAAGAGGTAAAACACAGAGCAGGGAACGGAGGAACTGAAAATGCTGCAGGGGGACAAAGACGTGTAGACGGCTGGAGAAAAGGAGTAGAAAGGGAGGAAAGTTCTCCATGAATCCCCCAGCCTCCCTCTGGACCCTGTAGTTACAGCAGCCGCAGCAGCAGCACACATGATGTCAGACACACACACACACACACACACACACACAGCATATGGTTCTGTTAGCTGTGCATGGCGAGAGACATACTTATCAGAGGGAGAGAGAGAGGGGAAAAAAGGAAGGTGGAGGGGGGGCCGAGGGAAAGAATTAACCAGGAAGAAAGAAAGTGGGCGGGAGGAGTGTGGAGGATTAGAGAAAGGGAGTGTGGGAGAAAAGGAGAGGGGGAATTACGACGAAAAACACAAGGAAAACTAGAAGAAACAGCAGACATAATACCCCGCCCACACAATCATAACTCCTCCCTCCCCAATCCAGCTGTATGGCAGAATCTCAAAAACACACACACATACACACACATTTTTATGTTTAATGGATTACAAGGCTTATCTAGGATTTCACCATGTTGGCACATGCTGCTGTCATTTGTTGTGAGCTATAAATGTCATCCAAGATTTAGAGACGTTTAATTGATTTTGTTTTTTGTGCACATAGTATTTGGATTATTTTTATATGAATTTAACCTCATAATGATTTTTTTTTTGCAGTTTCTGATAGATCATTGTAGAGAGAGCCATTTTAACTGGACTGCATATTATTTTCTGTTTGTGAGTCTGTCCTAGTCTCTGTCCTGATCCCATGTGTCTCTTTGACAGAGCTCTGCTATGGGCCTCGATGGGCTTTCTCATGCAGCTGCATGGTGGGGTCCTGTAAGAGTTGTAGCTCTGTGTGTCAGAGCCTTTGTCGAGGTAGGTTTTATAGATCCCCATCCTAATTATCTTGACCATGTGGCAATAAACTGAATGAGCTAAGTAAGAAAGACGGAGGGGTATGTGTGTGCATGCGTGTGTGTTTTGTGTTAAAAATGTACCTGTGTGACGCCATTTTGCTTGTAGCAGAAATAGAAAGTCTCTCATGATGCATTAAATGTCACAGAGGTGATGTCAACTTGGGGCCTAGCCAGTTTTTAGCCATCAACAGACACAATTTATTAAATGCTGTCTTTGTATTAATCTACATTTGTATTTTAGAAAATGAAGCTAGTCATACAACGAGTAAATGCTCCCTGTTTGGGCTTCCTAATGGCAAACCCACTACACAATGCAGGAGATGTACATGGTCTTTTCTTACTTGGGCCATCAATCACTTTATTGGCCAAATAAGTGCAAGCACATACAAGGAATTGGATTCCGGTAGATGGTGTCTCTCAAGTACAATGTAGGGAAAAAAAACAACAACAACAACAATGTGCAAGGATGTGGTGTTATTGTCCAAGTTGTGGATTTGTTTGTGATTTATAAATAACTATATCTACTTTTTATGAACAAATAGGCAAATAAGTAAATAAAAAATACAGGCTCAGGACACTCAGTGCAGGGTTCCAACCTACCACAGGACGCAGACACGCACCATCCAGTAAGACGTTTGTACACATTGTGCAGCCATGGCCATAGACAATAAATAGAAATTTATATGAATAGAAAAAATAGATTATCATCATAGGGAAAGTAACTGTTTGAATTACATTAAACAACAGAACTAAAATACAAAATAGGCTATTGAGTCACGGAAAAACATGATGTGATTCTTAAAACTGCACAATTTTGTGCTTTTATAACTTCCCAACCTTTCCAGCAGCTAATTCATCACACACTGTGCTCACAAACACAACCTGGGAGTGGGAAAAAAGTTGCACCAGTCCTGTAAGCAAATTTGATTGTAATGAGTTAAATTTTACAAAGTGGTATCAGTCTCATAAGTGTGACACAAAGAGAGAAAATGATTAGTCACAACAATTCCAGGTGTAAAGGGCCTACTTAAAAAGTATTTTTTATGCATGCTGGGTTTGCCCCAGTGCTTACACCACTGTGATGCTCACTCTTTAGAGCCTGCTGTAAATCAGAACTGCAGTTGGCTAATCCTGAGGAATTTGGGGATGGCTGACAATTGTATCTTGTCAGCTTTGGTAATAAAAAAAAGTAAAAACTTCTTAGCAATGGTCATCAGTCATTAAAATACATAATAAACTGGATATGGTTGATTGCTCAATTGTTCAAAGTCTGTTCACAGTCTACAAAAAAAAAAAAAAGTCACTCATTGCGTACATATATTTAAAGGAACTTCGAAATACTTCATACTCAGATGAAGTCATGATAATTATGGTCTTAATGAGTAGAAAGGGCTGTACATTTGTAGAAGTTACAATCTGTGTAGTATTAAATACTCATTGGTTGCTTGTGCAGCCGTTTCTAGATACTTGTCTGACCTCAAAACCAAACAAGAAAATGTCGTCAGGGAGTACCCCTCTCTCTCTTTGCAGTACTTAAGTGGTGCATCTGGACTTCATCAATTAAGCAGATGGCACATACTTTGAGTTTCATGTAAACATTTTTTTCGTGTGTGATTCACTATGCAGGTCACAGGAAGAAATGAGGACACAGAGGAGGAGAAAAAGAACTTGAGGGACTGTGAAAGGTATCTGAACTAACAGTATCTTGCCTTTGATGACTGAACATCAACATTCTCAGAAAGGTCAATTTTAAAGACACACATGCTCCACGTCATCTTCATGTCAAATTGGTGGTGGGGGTTGGTGGTGGCCTAGCAGGTAAGGATGGGTGCCTTTCATGGGTGATGGGTTAAATGTAATGGGCACATGTGCTGTGCTGCAATGTAAAAAAAAGGCACTTTCAAAAGATGAACTGGAAATACATCCTGTATGCATTAGCAATAAACTAATTCTGGTTCATTTAGCAGTCTTCAGTCATGTTGACAATTTACCACTGGACATTGAAATCAGATTACCCAGTTGAAAATGTGTAATTACTTCAATGTGTCTTTAATATACACTGTTCTCGACTTGTATTGAACAGAGAACTACCCAACTTGGCGAAAGAATCACATGATCCTCATGATCACAGTGAAATATAACATTAAAAGGCATACACAAGGTCACTTTGATCTTGAACACAAGAAAATATGTGGGTGTTCTATTGCTTTATATTGATACATTTACCCATATGTCCTTAAATAAGCAATGACTACATAACAGGGTTAGCAGAGAAAAAGTATCTATCGTGCCTCCTTGTGCGGCTGTATGGTTGGGGCCCTAAATCACTGAGAGGTATGGACATGACTTCAGGGTGAGGAAAGAGTTCACCCACAACCAACCCCACAGTCAGACATCTAACTCTTTCCATGTGCATCACAAGTACACTACCTCTTGCATCTCATGCTGGTTTTTCCATACAGTTTTATTGTTTCTGTCAGTGTTTGACATCAAAATGACTATTTCCAAAGTACGACGTCGCAGCCTCTCTAAAATCCTTTATGTGGAAATGTTTATTGTGTGTACACTCTACATATTCAGGTAGTTTGGACCAGTAGTACTGAATTTAAAAAAACAGGTTTTAATTTCTGAACAGTACCGAATAATAGCCAATTGTTATGGCTGATGGAGGCAGTGCTGGTCTTGGCATGTCAGTCACCACTCTAGCCATAAGTTTGCAAAGTAATGTTCTCATAGTAACATGATGAAAGAGCACATTTCATCTTATCAACATAAGCCAATTAAATAGATTTTAAAAAGTCTAGGTCAAGTGAAAACTGCTTTATTATTCTGTCCGGTGTATGGCATGTCATAGATTAAAAGTCTTTGGTCAGCATTTCATCATAGATAATATCATACATGAACAACATTCATGTTGTGAAAACCGGTCTTGAATTTAAGGATAATGAGCCTCTTAGCTTACTGGCAGGCTTTTCCAATAGAGAGAAAAGTTTGCTTGTCCTAGCTGGGACTTTCAGACTTTTTTGATCCAATTCAGCTACACCAAGTCATTGGACTAGGAGATAAAAGTTGGATCGTAGGTGAGTAGAATGCATGACACACATACTCAATGATCAATTATGTTTTTATCTACTTTTATTTATTTAAAATCCTATTTTATTACCGTTATACAATGTAAAGTAATGCTCAATGGAAACAAGCAGTAATGATAGGCCAACATTAATGCTGTTTCATGCTCTGTATTCATCTTATAATAATCTGCATTTTTTCCGATTGTGTATTTAATTGTATGTAAGCTATTACGCAATGATTTTCCCATCATTTGAATGGAACTTGAAGGAATGATTCCTGTTGAAAGTTGAGTTCCACCAGAAACTGAATTTACAAATCAGTTCACCCTGCCTCTGTGTACTGCAGTTTGTTGGCAGTCCGCTCAGCAGATGTTTCAGAATCAGGATGTCTGAGTTTGTGTGAATGTGTGGGTGTTCACTGGGGAACCTTAGAGCTGAAGTTGGTACATCGGAAAGGAGAATTAATGTTAAATGTCATTTCCCTCTTCTCATCCCCACACAAACACAGACACACACTCAACTCAGGCTTATATTCTATTTAGCCTATCAAAATTTCTCCCGAGTCTCTGCTCTTTCCATAAGGCAAATTTCCATCATCATAAACAAACCATATTTTCTGTGTCTTTCCAT